>NC_142014.1:20691765-20874265 GCF_049901735.1 Notechis scutatus
CCTAACTTTATCTTTGCAGTATCAGGCTATTTGTTGGTATTTTGCCTTAGTTATGTGTCCTTTTTTCCATTTTTATTTTGCACTTATCTTTTTTTCTCCCAGTTGCTCAGGGAGTTCTTTATTCAACCATACAGGTTTTTTCTTGGTTTTCTTGTTTTTCTTTTTCAGGACACTGATAAACCTCCAAGTGGCCTCAACGATTTTCTAAAAGAATGTAAATGACCAGGTATTTGCAAGGAATATAAATCCTTCCATTCCCCACCATTCAGTCAGAGCTGAAGAAGTTTCTTGGACGAGAAGCAAAATGTCTTTAAAGAAAAACAAGAAAGTCCAGTTGCCTCCTGAAAAAGCACTTTTGGAACAACCATGATCTGGATGACTGAGAATCTCCATAGACATTCAAAATGTGTTAGCAAGTTAGCTGCCTCACCTGGATTACAGGATCACCTGATGGTTATTCTACCTTTCTTGAGGGAAAGGTTTCCAGATGATTTGTACAAATAGTTTTGCATTGGTACAAACAGAAATAAAGCAATTGTGCAATATTAAGTTAAACAAAGGCTAAAAATTAGTCCAAGCTTCTCTTCCTTAATTCTATGATGCTTATACATTTACTTTTGACTCATTTTTGTTTTATTTTTCTCATTTTGCTTGTTTTTTCCTCTCAAAAATGTTTATCAAACTCTCCCTTCACATGTATGTATAAAGCAGTGGTGGGATTCAAAAGTTCCCACCACCAGTTCTATGGGCGTGGCTTGATGGGCATGGCTGCAGGGGGTGGGATTTCATGCCTCGCGTGCCTCGCGCAATTGCATGATCATAAGCACATGCCAAGAGAGCCCTTTGCGCACACGTTAAAACAGTAAAAACTAAGCTATTGCGCATCTCAGGTGTTTAGCACAGCAATCCGCTCTGCCACGCCAAACAGTTGAGAGGTTAAAAAGGACCTAGGAGCAGGGGCGGGTGAGTGGACCCAACTGCAGAGTGTCAGAGAGGCTCAGAGCAAACCGGTTCTGTGCCAGCTGATCTTTGGCGCTACCGGTATGCCAGAACCGGGCCGAACCGGTAGAATACCACCACTGGTATAAAGAGAAGCACAGCTCTAGACATTCTGAATAGCGCAGGTTTTTCTCCATGATGGTGTTCTGAAAGATACAAATCATTTACTATAGAGTAGATCCACAACTCTTCTCATTAAGAGACAACTCTTGGCCTGTTCTCTATTACTTGCCAGCCTCTCTCTGGTAAACAGAACTAAAGAGCAGAGAAGCTTAGGACAAGGTGGTTTAGTGATTGGTGGTGGCTTCATTGTGAAATCTCCATTGTGTGAAAGAAGGAATTGGTGATTGGGAGCCCAGACCATATCAGTTCATCAAAACAAGACAGAAGACATGAGTCCAGAAAGAGACCAGTATGGGACAACCAAAAGGAAAGAGAGATAAATTGCTATGGGGTCAACAGAATGAAGCATGGTCAATTGAGAGTTACCCATAAGCTAAGGAGAAACAGCCTTCCAGCTGGGTCAAAGGGTGAATTTATTTTTAAGTGACTCATCCTCCTGGAATTGCCAAGAAAACAGAAACAAGGCACTTAAGACTATGAAAGCATGTGGAAGAAGCCCATAAAAGTGAAAGCTAACCCAAAAAATCTCTTCAGTGTTTGAAGGGGATAGAAATGGAAGCAGAGACTGTACATTCTTTCTATTAACTCAGTCCACCAAGCTAACAGAAAACACTGCCAATTCTGTAAACAGGTCAGTGGGATTACAGGAAACTTTATATGGTATAGGTCAGGTTAGGCGTAAACATAGGATTAAGACTTTGTTAAAACTTAGAGGCTACAAATAAAGGGAACATTAGGACAGGGACTATAGGCATGTTGGTGCACTTATGCACATCCCTTAAAGACCTCTTAGGAATGGGGTGAAGTCAACAGTAGACAGTCTAAGGTTAAAGTTTTTGGGGTTTGGGGAAGAAACCACAGAGTCAGGTAGAGTATTCCAAACATTGACCACTCTGTTGCTGAAGTCGTGTTTCCTGCAATTGAGTTTGGTGCAATTTATCTTGAGTTTGTATCTATTGTGTGCTCATGTATTGTTGTGGTAGAAATTGAAGTAGTCATTGATGGGTAGGACATTGCAATAGATAATTTTATGTACTACGCTTAGGTTGGACCTAAGGTGGTGTAGTTTTAAGTTGTCTAAACCTAAAATTTCAAGTCTGGTGGCATAAGATATTCTGTTATGAGTAGAGGAGTGGAGAACTCTTCTCATGAAATATCTCTGGACTCTCTCTATTGTGTTAATGTCGGATATGCAATGAGTTCCAGACAGATGAGCTGTATTCGAGAACTGGTCTAGCAAATGTTTTGTATGCTCTAGTTAGTAGTACAATATTACTGGAAAAAGCTATGCAGGATTAGGTTAACAACTCTTAATACCTTTTGGCTATGTTGTTACACTGAGTTCTAGCACTTAGATCATTATCTGTTTTAATACTTTTAATATTTAGGTCCTTTTAGGGGTGGGATGGATCTTGAGTCTTTAAGTTTGTTGTTTACAAAATTATAGAAGGCACGGGTGGATTTCGTGCGCTGAAGGTTTTCCTCTTGTTTGATATGATAATTATCATTATCATTATCTCTAGCACTTAGATCATTATCATCATGATCTGTTTGAGATCATAGTCAGTGTTTCAGATGCAGCTTTATAAACCAATATTTGGTTTTCAGAGCTCTCTGGAGCTAGGTAGAATATAACTTTTAGTAATATCTCAATGTACACAAACGATTGTTCAATTGGCTATGTTTTAAAATTTTTGGCCTTAATAATGTATATTTTGGGAAACACACACACACAAACACACACACACATATACATACACAGACACAGACACACACACACAGACACAGACACACACACACACACACACACACACACTGTTCAGGTATTTTCCCACGTCATTGTAGTTGTGCTTTTAAAGTTGTAGCAACGTTTGGGCAGAATCTCATCTGCCATCATCAGGCTTCTGTATAGTGTTCATCTGTGAGTCAGACTTTTACAGTGGTTTCAGATTTAAATTTGGGGCAGCCTATTGCTGTGCCAGAATGGTTTTTCTTCATCCTGATTGGTTGGGAGTCTTGGTCTGTGTTTATTGGTCTTGGAGTTTGCTGTGTTCTGCTTGATTGGTGTTTCTAATATCTTCTGTCTGTTTTGTGGCTCTTTTTGTATCTTGATTGGCTGGCAACATTGTGTTACTTTATTGGAGGCCTTTAGTGCAGCTTGGCTCCGGGTAAATGGATGGCTATCATTAGTTAGGAAGCTCGGTTTCATCTGGGTGCCTGGTTGGGGTGTGTTTGAGATGGAGGTATCAGGGGATCTGTTTGTGCCCAGGTGTTTGCCTGGCTTGTGGTGTGGAGATTTTTTTGTTTGTGAGTGCAGGCTTCCAAATGATTGACAGTCTGGTGGAATCATCTCTTCTATTCATGCTTTCTGGTCTTTTTTTCAATCTCTATGGCTTCTCTGATGATTCTGTGGCTGGGGTTTTCTATAGTGGCTGGGGTTTTCTATAGTGGCTGGGGTTTTCTATAGTGGCTAGGGTTTTGGTGCCATTGAAGTTGATGCTATGACCTGTGGCTTCCATGTGTTGGACTAGTGAGGAAGTGTGTTCCAGCTTTTTGACTGCCAGGTGAAACCTAGCTTCCTAACTAATGATAGCAGTCCATTTACCGGAGCCAAGCTGCACTAAAGGCCTCAATAAAGTAACACAATGTTGCCAGCCAATCAAGATACAAAAGAGCCACAAAACAGACAGAAGATATTAGAAACACCAATCAAGCAGAACACAGCAAACTCCAAGACCAATAAACACAGACCAAGACTCCCAACCAATCAGGATGAAGAAAAAACCATTCTGGCACAGCAATAGGCTGCCCCAAATTTAAATCTGAAACCACTGTAAAAGTCTGACTCACAGATGAACACTATACAGAAGCCTGATGATGGCAGATGAGATTCTGCCCAAACGTTGCTACAACTTTAAAAGCACAACTACAATGACGTGGAAAATACCGAACAAAGCTGAATGCCATACATGTAAGTACCGAAAACTTAAGAAAACAAATATCTATCTATCTATCTATCTATCTATCTATCTATCTATCTTTGGTTATTCGGGTTTTCTCCACGTAAATTGGAAGTATCTTGGTGACGTTTCGATGAAATCTCATTCGTCATCTTCAGGCTTGTGTCTTCAGCTTTGTACTTCTCTGAGAAGCACAAAGCCGAAGACACAACCCTGAAGATGACGAATGAGATTTCAGCGAAACGTCGCCAAGACACTTCAATTTTATGCGAGAGAAAACCTGAATAACCAAAGATCCACATACAAATACCCATGAAAACCTCAGAAAACAAACAAACACACACACACACATATACATACATACACACACACACACACATACGGGGTGGAGTCTGGGCAACTGAATGGAGCTGAGTGTTTACTGGCCGGATGCCCTTCCTGTCGCTAATGAGGATACGTATATATACATATACGTGCGTACGTGCGTGTATGTATATATTCTGTACCTTTGAGATGCCTGTCCAAATTTTAAACGGTTGAAGGAAATGACAGCAAATTGTAAATTGTCCATACAAATTCTGTCAAGCTTTAGAGGATGAAAGGGTTGCAGATCATGCTATTATGCTGACACTTACAGCAGGATTGAAGGATACCTTTGGAAACAGCTGTCAAGATGGCTTTAGGGATTCTCATTTTTTTCTCACTGTCAGAACCGTCAAACTTGCATCAAACTTTGTGAATTTTATACATTCTTGCTCGGCCAAACTCTTTCATTTCCTTTAACCCGTTCACCCCATAGGAATGTTGCTTGTAAACTACTTTGAACTCTATATGTAATAAAACACACTATATCACTGTGTCGTTCTATAGAGCTTGTTAGAATTTTCTCCATTGTTCTATTAGAACCGTAGCTCATTTGTACATGATCTGAGTTTTAAAATTGAGCAAATGGAGAGTAATATTTGCAAAAGACTTCACATTACTCATATCATTTTAAATATTCTATGGAGAATATTAGTACAATCATTACATGGTTACTGAATATGCAAAAAAACTGCAAATGATTTTAATGTATGCAAATGTAAACTGGAAATATAACTTTATAGTTGATTGCCTGAATCCCACTGGGCTCTACTATAAAGTTTACTGGTTACAGTTTTGCAATCTTGCTGGAATATCCCACCTATTCTGGCTTTCTTGGCTCCTCCTGCTGCATAACACTATCAAGTTTCTTTTCTCAAGTACTTGCTCTCTTCATGCAAACTTTTATGATCACAGCATTCTAGAATCTCGACTATTTGGCAAATACTTGTTCTTCGTTTTCTCGGTGGCTATTTTGAGGCAACTTGGAGGAAGGCCGAGATTTCAGACGGCCTTTGATCCAGGCCTACATCTTCCTAGAGTAAAGAGCCACATGCTGGGTACATCTGGCCTGCGCTTGAGCCAGCTTCAAGGCATTCTTCTTTCTCACCGCTTTCCATATTTCTGATGTATTCCAGTGACATTTGGTAGAGTGGTGAGGTGGCCTACAGGTGGAGCTCTCACCTAACAATCAGGAGGCTGTGAGTTTCATCATAGGTAGAGGCAGGTAGTTCTCTCTCTGGGAAAAATGAGAATATATCTGCTGAACAAAACTCTGCATTGGCAACAGGAAGGGCAACCGGCCATTAAAACGTTCCGCTAGCTCCATATAGTTGCCCAGATTCCACCCCGCAAGGGATTATGGGGTCATTAAATGGAGATGATGATGATTCCAGTGACATTTGGCTTCTAGTATGATTTAGATTCTGTCAAAATGCATATTGGCCTGTTATCCAGCTTTTTTCCTTTCAGTATATACTCTGGAAACTCTGGTCATGAACGCTTCTGACCATGACCAAATCGGGTTCCGACCAAAAAAAATCCACAACATTTTTGAATCGGGTCACGATTGAAAAATCAGGTGGTGATCAAACACGGCCATGGTCAATTCCTTTTCCGTACCGATTTCCCCTTCTGCGCCATTTTTTTTGTAGGCTCATGCGCAGTCAGTCTCGTTTCCGGTCACGACCAAATCGGGTTGCGACCGAAGTTACGGAACAAATTACGGTCATGACCGGAGTTTCCACTGTACGTGGTAACTTTTATACTAACTTATATCTTTAGGATACATATGAATTCCTGTACCTGTATTTCTTTTTTCTTTTCCATTATAAAGGTGGAAAATAAAACTTTGTGGTGTCTTCTTCAGATGAAAACATCCCATTTCTAGGAATGGATTTTTCCTGTGACTATAATTACATGAATTCTAAGTATTATTAACTTTGACTTGATCAGCACTAACAGAGACAGAAGGCAATTGCATTGGATGGCCTCTAATTCTAGTATTAAGAGAGATGTAGAAATGGTCCCTCTTTCTTTACCTTTGTATGCTAGATAGGGAATTCTGGGAATCCACACTTCTTGAAATTACCAAGATGTCACAGGTTCTTTTATATATCCCCAAGGGTTTTTTACAGGATTTTTACATCACAGGAACTAGAGGAAAAGCTATATTGGGCCTAATTCTTACTAACACAGAAGAAGTGATAGAGGAGGTTGAAATTGCCAGGAATTTTGGGGGAGAATGGAATTGGGATTGAATATAATGCAAACACAAACAATAGAACACAATCAAACCAGTATCTTAGGGTGATTTTAACAAATTTAGAGACAGCTTGGGAAGGAATCCATGGATGAAAATCTTAAAGGGGAAAACAACTCAAGAAGCATGTGAAAGTCTAAAAAATTACAAAAGCCCAGTCCAGCTTAATATAACTGAAAAAGAAAAACAAGAAATCCAAGAAGAAACAGCATGTGTACACCTGGAACTCATTGATAAATTAAAAGACAAAAAGGATAAGTACAAAAAATGGAAAGAGGGACATATAACTAAGACAAAATACCAACAAATAGCCTGAACTTGGAAAGAAGTCAGGAAAACAATAGCGAATAAATTGCAAACAGTAGCAAACATGTGTAAAGGGCCAGAGCTTTGATCCTGCTGGCATAACTACTACAGTATCTTGCCTTTGTTGACATCCATCCCCAACTTTGATATGCTGAGACATTCAATTTATAAAAAGACTTCACCTAAGATAGGCTTTCTATCAGTGGTGGGATTCAATTTTTTTTCCTACCGATTCTGTGGGTGTGGCTTGGTGGGCATGGCAGGGGAAGGATACTATAAAATCTCCAGTCAGAGGTGGTATTTGCCGGTTCTCTGAACTACTCAAAATTTCCGCTACCAGTTCTCCAGAACTGGTCGGACCCTGCTGAATACCACCTCTGCTTTCTATCCTGAAAACTCTTTTCTTATTAATCTCCTGGGCCATTCAACTGTTCAGACAGCAATATGACTCTTGTTTATTGTTTACCATGAATACTTGGTCTGGAAGAATGGTTCCAACACACTTCCAAGCAGTGTGCATCTCTCTCTGGATTGGCAGTCTATTTTTGTCTTTGCCTTATTAAGGTTTTGGTGGCCAACTATTACTGCCACTACCCCATCTTGGGAAAAAATCACCCAGATTCAAAACAGGTTAGCATTTGAATGAGATACTTCCAAAAAAGTCCCAGACTGGGAAGTAAAAAAAATTAAAAATCCAGAAATTGAGCAATGACAAACGACTACAAAATGGTTGGCAAGCAGGCTACATGGATGAAATCATTAGTTGAGGTTGTCTTCATTCTTTAAAGCTCTATTAATATGTTTGTTGATGACAAATGCAATTAAAGATTTTAGAAACCGCAACTAAATTCAGATTGAATGCTTTGATTTAATAATCACACATTCTCTGTTTCTTTTATATACATTTATATAGTTAGGTTTTTTTTCCCTATAGAGGTTAAAATTCAAATTCTTTTTAACCATTTAATTGTTATGTGCCTCAAGGAACTATGATACAGTGTTAGCTTCAGGGATTGGTGTCATTTAACTCCATGTGTTTTCCTTGAAGCAGAGATACTATTTAATCAGATTAAACCTTTTTGACAGAACTGACAGCAAAACCCAGAAATCCAAATGATTTAAATGCCCCAGAAACTGTATTTGCTTAAGCAGTACCTTCCAAAAAATGTGCACATGAAATATCACTTTAAGGTATTCAAATGTTTTAAGGTAGTCAACAATAGAAAATGGTTTTATAAGGCAGGACTTTCCTTCTGCTGTGTTTCTTACAAGTTATTCATTTTCTTTAAAATTGGACAAATAATCTCAATAAAGACAAAACTATATTATTACAGTGCCAGAATTGTGAATAACCAATAGAACAATTAATTATCTATTTAAATTGCTAACATCCATTAACTGTTTAACTCAAGTTTCACACTTTCCTGTACTTAACCAAATTTGGAAGATGTTTACAGATCAAAATTCAAATGCATATCATTATTGGAGGATGACATCTCTAAGATAAACAAATGATAAGCTAACTTTTTAATTTTGAAAATGACAATCCTTTTTCAAAAAATTGTTATCTTTTTATACAAAAGACAAATTTATACAAAATACTGTATTAATTTGTTCTGCCAAGTATGAAATCCTTCATATAAATCATGGTTGATTTGGGCTGCATTAAATGAAGCTTGTCTGGGCTGCATTAAATGAAGAGTCATTGTCTTGGGCCACATTTAAAAAATCTAATATAGTTAATGTATATAAATAACAAACTTCCATTACTATTATTATTATTATTATCATCATCATCATCATCTTGTGGGGTTGCATTGCTAGCTGCCCAGGGTGGCATGTGCCCACGGGCCACAGGTTGAACATGCCTGATATAAATTAAGCTCACCATATAAAAATTACTGCAGATGTACCTCATTTAAAGAACAGTATAATGGACATTTTGAACTTGAGCCATCCATATTTTTACCAGGCAAATGTTTAAAATATCCTTTTTACTCCATACCTTGAAGTCTTCCAACATCCTAATTAATTTTTTTACAATGCGCACAATAAAATAATTAATCTGGCTTATTTATATATTAAATTCATACACTGCCCATTTCACGATTCAAGAGATGAATGATATCCAGATCCCTTTCATGATTACTACTGCTAAGCCAGATCTTCCTCATCCCCATAATTGATTATCAATGGTGATTTCATTTTCTGAAGGGCTTAAATGAGTGTTTCTCAACTTCACCTGGTTAGGAATTCTTGGAGTTGAAGTCCACACATCTGAAAGTGGCTACAGTTGAGAAACTGGCTTAAAACTTCTTCCCACTCTTGACTGAGCAGATGGACCACTATGTGTCTGGAGCAAACTCCTTGCTTGCTAGTAACAGGGAGGATTATCTTATAGTTTCCTTGAATTATTATTAATAATTATAGGCAATTATTAAATTGCCTGACTGTTGCAGATTGAATGGAAGTTACTGCGTTTTGACTGCAAATAGATCTTTGACCACAAGAATTACATTTGCTAAAAACCGTAAAAACCCTGCCATCTTCATGAGTTTAGAATTCTAGTCTCATTTCCTGGCAGTGTTTATTTCAAAAAATGCAGTCATGCATGAGAGTCTTATAGAGATTTCTGTGCATCTATATAAATATATATTACCACCTGGAAGGACAGCCTATCAAGATAATGATTAGCCACTATGCTAAGGGTTATTTTCAGAAGAATATTCCAGTCCTATTTTTTGTTAACTTACAATTACACTCCTTACAAGCCTGGTAAAAATTCACAGGCAGCTCATAATACTTATCATCAACTTTCCCCTTTGATCATAATCATGACTTGGTTCAAATTATTGTTATATTCAGAATATATTTTTCTCTGGTGCAGTTTGAATGCAAGCTGTACTTATTTTTTGTCATCTCTTATTATTTCATTGCCATCATTTTGTCATTTGCTAATTGGTACCTTTCAAAAGCCTGGAGGTACAAAGAAGCCTCAATCATTTGGACCTCCCACCCTCACATCTCTATGTTCTTAAAGTCCACCACATCAATTTTCCTATAAGCCAGCTCTTTCAAGCATCCACAATTGAAGCATAATCTCACAGACAACTGGGACTGCCCCACAGATGACCTGATACTCCTTTGCTGTTTGCTAAATTAATAGCTGAGGTCAGTATAGCTTTCTGAAATTTCACGTCTCATCATATATTTTATGGGAGATACGCTCTTTGTCTGATTCCTTTGATGAGACCTGTCCAGTATAATTGAACCTCTGGCTTAGCTCTCATCTTCCTCAGACCATACAAGCCCCACAACCACACCAAGGTAGTGTATTATTGCTATTGCTATTGCTATTGCTATTGCTATTGCTATTATTATTATTATTATTATTATTATTATTATTATTATTATTATTATTATTATTATTATTAATTTGTAGCCCACCTTTATTATATTTACAAATAATTCAAGGCAGCAAGCATATCCAACATACTTTCCTCCTCCCATTTTTGCCCACAACAACCCTGTGAGATGGGTTGGCCTGAGAGAGAATGCCTGACCCAAAGTCACCCAGCTGGCTTTCATAGATAAGGTGGGACTTGTGTTCACAATTTTCCACTTTCTGGTCTGGTGCTTTAACCACTAGACCAGAGTCTCCAAACTTGGCAACCTTAAGACTTGTGGACTTCAACTCCCAGAATTCTCCAGTCAGAACAGCTGCGCTAGACCAAACTGGCTCTCTTTTGGAACAAAAATGTTGGCCCAAATCCAGAAAAACTGTACATAATTATCCCGGTGTTATCTTTTAGCAGTTTAGGACCAGCTTTCTTTCTAATTAACTGCCTCCCCCTTTTCCTTAAGAAATTATTAAATTAGCATGTCAGAGATATATGTCTTGGAAATCAGATTTACAATCCAGACAGAGGATAGTTACTAAATTAGAACTAAAGTTTTCCAGACCAGCCATACAAATACACGAAAGGTGATATTGAAGTTTCCTGGTGTCTGGACCAAACTACTTTGAGACTTTTGACATATTTTGAATATATTTTATCCATATCCAAAATTTAGTTAAATTCTCAAAATGATATATAGAAGGCCAAAGAAACGAAGTACTCAACAAATTTCATGGTTTTGTTTTCCCCATTTCATGGCACTGTGATGAAACTAATATTTTATATAGGGGGAAAGTAAAACCAATGTAAGATGTTGAAATTCTGTTAAAACCCATGTTAGAATTCATTGTGAAATGCCCCATGCTCATTGTAATGTCACATCATCAAATAATGTAAAGTGTCTGCTAATGTTTGGTATGGATTCACCACTTTCTCAGACACAATTATTATGGAAAATAGTGGAAAACACTATTTTGCATGGGGAAATCACTTTGTTTCAAGACTTTAAATCAAGCACGTTCAAATTCTGCAATACCATAACTATCTGATACAATAAATTAATTGTACAACCTCCCTGTATGAATGAAATTAATGAACTCATTGAGATTTGGGTTGGTCAAGAAGTGTGCCACAAACTAAAAGATATACAACTCTGATATATTTTCTTGAAAAGTTTACTTTTACCTGCATTACTAGTAATTTGGACAGCTTACATTTTTCTCTCACGACTCAACCTGAATTTCTATTTTGAAAGGCTAGAAATGTAAATTAATGGATAAAGATATTGAATGTCCTGAACTCTTAAATATAGTTACTCTGAGTCAAGAGATATGCTAATACACACCATGTAGGAAATGCCTAATTGGCTGGAAAACATCTGCTGATCCCAATGATGCTGCTATTAGTGGCTGACCCACAGGTTTAGCAACATTTGTGGTTATCTTCCCATTGCAGGTGTACCTAGGCAAAATGCCAGCGTGCTTTGGCAATGGTCTCACTTTGCTGTATAAATCTGGTTAGCTTTAAATAAGCACTACGACCCCCTCTAAGTTGCTCCCAACAGATCACCAAAAGTCTAAAAACTCAGATTTTAAAATACACTGAGAAATTTCCCATCAGTCTTCTAATAACATTGATACTGTATGTCTTAAGGTTAATTCATATTCTTCAGGAACTGGAGACTTACCATTAGAGCGATGAATACAGGTGTGTTGGTTATCGCTTAGGAAAAACCCTTCTTTGCATTGGCATTCATAGCTTCCCATAGTATTGACACAAATCTGTTGGCAGCCACCATTGTTATCCAAACACTCATCAACATCTAGAGACATAAAATTTAATATAAGCTATTAATACTCAGAATACAATAAGAAGCCACAAATTCTTCATTCCAATTCAGACGCAAACATATGGTCTCATCAATCATCATTTAAGAAATTATAATTTATTGGGTTGAGCATCAATTTTGTACCTATGTGCTCCTTTCCTTCACATTTCACAGTGCAAAACTCACAGCCATAAATCATAGATTGGCTGATCTCAAAAAGTTAAGCAAAGTTGGATGGGACACCTCCTGAGAATCCTAGGGCACTAGACTAGATTGGAAAATAAAAGTAACACAAACAAAGAAGGTGATACAAATTTCTTGTATGTGTTGCCAAGAAAACTACTGTCATGTTTTAGGACAATGTTTCTTAGCCTTGGCAACCTGAAGATGTGTGCACTTCAATCTCCAGAATGGCTGGCTGGGGATTTTAATAGATGAAGTCTACACATCTTCACATTACTAAGGTTAAGAAGCACCATTCTAGACATTTGTTAGCCAGTATAAGTACAGTGACAGCATTTCCTAAACTAATCTTCTAACTGAGGGGCGTCAAACTCACATTGTCACAGCAGCATCGCGTGATGTATCACAATTCCCCCCCCTTCGCTAAACCGGGCGTGGCCAGCACTCATCCAGCTCGCGGGCTGCAAGTTTGACACCCCTGTTCTAACTGAATGTATTGTGTTTTCCATACGTTGTCGTCAGTGACTGTATTTTTAAAAAAAATCATCCTAAATAAATTTTTCATAACAAAACACAGGTAATCCTCGATTTACGACACCAATTAAGCCCAACATTTCTATTGTTAAGTGAGACATTTGTTAAATGAGTTTTGGCCCATTTTACAATTTCCTTGCCACAGTTGTTAAGGGAATCACCACAGAGGATAAGTTAGCACCTCCTTGTTTAAGTTGAATCTGGCTTCCCCATTGATTCTGCTTGTCAGGTGGTCGCAAAAGGGGGTCACATGATGTTGGGACACAGCAACGGTCATAAGTATGAGTTAGTTGCCAAGCGTCTGAATTTTGATCACATGATCATGGTCACTAAATTAACTCTTGTGAGTCAAGAGCTACCTGCATGAAACCTAGAACTGACAAAAAAAGATCCTTTGGCCGAAATTAATTGTATTAAATATCAATCTCTTCTCAAGCAATGCTTAATCCCAACCTGGATTTAATAATGGGTAAATTTGGTTTTCAGTGTGGTATTTTTCATTTATATGCCTTGGAATATCTTTCTGAAAGGAAGTTTCCTTTGTGCCTTAAAAAAAACACCTGACTGCTTATCAAATGCCAAGAGCACTGCATTTGTTCAGATGCAATTATCTGCCATCAGTATCATGATGTAATTGGGTACTCGTTTTTTTCCAATCCTAGCTTCCAGGATTTCAAATTTGAGTGATTTAAAGCTCAGTTAATGGGACTCTTTGTTGAAGCAAATTGTTTTCAGAATCATTCAAAACCTGGCTAAAAAGAATAGGCATGGTTCCAGCACTTTAGTAATCAATAATATATGGAAGTATACTTTTAAAGGTATTGAAACAGTCCTATGCAATAAAAAAAAAATCTTTAATCCTTCCGTTCTGCAGAATAAAAAGGCAGCTCGGGCTACTTTGCTTACCTTATTCCTAGTGGGTTTTTTTTAATAACAACAATATCTCTTACTCTACATACTTAAAAATAAAATAAATACAAAATGGTTCATGGGGAGTTATATTGTACGTTATGATTCTTGATTCTTAACAAATGTATCTTTTCTTTATGTATACTGAGAGTATTTACACCAAGACAAATTCCCTGTGTGTCCAATCACACTTGGCCAATAAAGTATTCTAATCTATTCTATATAATAGAATTAAATACCTTCCCTATCCACTTTGTCAAGTCATAAGGAATCAAAATCTGGACAAGTAATTTGAATCAAAAACATCAGTATCACAAAGCAAAATTAAGTTTTAAAAAACTGAGAGTGTAATGGCATATTTAAAATCACCCCAAAGTCGGAAAGAAATAATAGCCTGCCTAACAAAAAGATACACATGAGAAACAGAAACTAGGAAGTCATTTTTCCTTCCATATTCCCATTTGCTCTCACTTGGAAGTGGAATGTAAAGGATTTCCAAGCTGAACAAATTTATATGGTTGAGGATTGTATTTTAGACATTGATTTATTATACATCATCTAGTTGGTGTTGTTTCTTAGTACTACTGTGTTTTCTTGAAAATAAGACGTCTTATATTATTTTTTGCTCCAAAATACGCATTAGAGCTTATTTTCCAGTTAGGTCTTATTTGGGGGGAAATACAGCACTAAATGCATCAGTCTGGCTGGCGATCTTAACTGGGACTTATTTTGGGGGTAGGGCTTATATTATGAGCATCCTGAAAAATCATGCTAGGACTTATTTTCTAGTTGGGCCTTATTTTGGGGAAAACAGTAATAGTTAGAGCCTTTCAGGACTGCTCAATCCCCAGAATGGTCCTTCAGGTCCTCCAAAGGACCCATCACCATTGTGAATCCATCCACCTTATAGCTGGTTGTCCTGAAATAGTATATTTCATATTTATGCAAGTCATACACATTCTACAAAACACTGTGTTTTTGCATAATGTGTACTACTTGCATAAGTATGAAATATACATTAGAAAAAGTGGAAGGAAAGAGAAGAGCTATGTTTTCATATAATGTGTATGACTTGCATAAATATAAAAATTTGAGCCTGGTCATTTCAGCTTTGAGTAAATACTTAGGATTGATTTCTACTAAAATCCATTTGTTTGTTTTCTGGTTCATGATAGAATATAACACGTTATATTCTTTCTATCTTTCACCTTTTTAAAAAACCAACTTGAATGCCTGGCATTTCCCTTTCCTTGTAAAGTTCTAAAGAATCTAATCTTTGTTGAAAGATCTTAAGCATTTGTGCTAACATGCAAACTTAAGGATATTGTGTAATAATTTGCACCTACTCCTTGGTATGTAGACTGGCCTCTTTCAAATTATTGGCCACAACTCTGGGAGGCAAGCCGTTCCAGTGATTAATTGTTCCCACTGTAAGGAAATTCTTATTTCTAGCTTGGATCTCCCTCTGACTAGCTTCCACCCATTCCTTCTTGCCCTGCCCACAGGTGCTTTGAAAAATAAATTTATGTCCTCTTCCCTGTGACAAGTATTGGAAGACTGCTATCATGTCTCCCCAAATCCTTCTCTTCATTAGGCTAGATATACCTAGTTCCCTTTGCTGTTAATCATATGATTTAGCCTCCAGATCCCTTATCATTTTTGTTGCTCTTTTCTGAACTCTTTCTCAGACCTCAGCACTTTTTTTTGCATCAGGGTAAGCAGAATTGGATGCAGTATTCCAAATGTGGTCTCACTAGTGCAAAACAGAGTGGTGCTATCACTTCTCATGATCTTGCTACTCCTTGGTTGATGCAGCCTATAGTTTTGGCTTTTTTGACACACTGCTGACTCATGCTTAAAAAGGCCCTCCTTGTCATATGTATCTGATATTCAAGGAGCATGGAAAGGTCCAGAAGCGTCTTCAAATTATCCAACCAGTATTACTTTAGAGCGAATATCATCCTTGTTCTGAAGAGTCTGTTTACATAACTGAATTGTGGAACACTTTGTAGGACCAGATGTCACCATTCTGAGAAGACTTCTTGTGATCAGTTGTAAAAAAGAAGAAAGCTAAACATCATTGCCACAGTGATGAACTATCCCAAAATATGACCAAACAAGAGACCTGAGAAATCTCAAGGGCCGATATTTTGGTGGAGAATAACGTTCCCCTTCCTTGCCACCAGAATTTTGGAGTTACATGTAATTTATAGCAGTGCATTCCCAAGTCATTCATTACTCAGATTAATCCAAAGTTTTATGGTAATGAACATTATTGGTGCGTCTAATAGAAGCAATTAGAATTCTATCCCTTTCTCCAGTTTCAAAGAAAGCTATTGACCAATGCTCTCAGCACAACTTCTTTTCCAAATCTATCCTGGATTAAGTAATACATTTCATTCAATAAAGCCCAGAGTTCAAGCCCCTTACAAAAGCTCTCAAACAAAAAAGGAATATCCTCATCACTTCAGAGGAGGCAGATTTATTGCAATGGGAAAGGGCTCAGGTTACGTTATCTTGGAAACTGGATATGTTAGCATTGGTGAGTATGTTAAGTCAAGGTCTCCCTGTTGCCTTTGATCCTTTCTTACTGAATCTTGGTTTAATGGAGAGTCTCTGTGTTTAAAACCACAAAAAGTCCAGCTATTCTTGTTCTGTGATACTTGAAGAAATGTCTGTTTTCATTCCCAGTTATAAAATTCCATCACAATAAGGCAGAATTGCCACTTCTTATTCCATGACATTCTTTAGAAAAAAGTTGTTGGGCAACAATCAGTCCTTATCTAGTGTGGAAAGTCCTTTTCTTTCTAGATATATTTTTTATTCATAAGTAGTTCTGTTGCAGCAAATTTTTCAAGAACCCCGAAGGAAACATTTGGCTCTTTACCATTTGACTAGTTTGCTTTTGCAGCTTTTATTGATGGACAAGATTACCACAAAAATATACAAATCCAGTAATTGAACCAGATCAAATGCAACCAATGGGAATTCCTTCTTCAGCTACTTTACTACCTGCTTTCAAGGTCCACTTGAGAAATGAAGGGATGTTATCAGTGAAATATTTTGCATATTTCATCACGTGGGTTGCTGAGAATTCCTCCTCTTTGGAATGTAGCAGGTCTCTGACAGTTTGCAGCAATGCCACTGCTGCCATCTTGGCCACAAAATAGGCCTTAAAATAGATCCTTGCTCATTTTCAATTTGATTTGACATTCCTATGTCTATCTTCTTGTCCTCAGCTCTTCAGGAATAAAGTAACGTTAACTTTGCACAAGAAGAGGGATAAGTAATGACCTGGGCCATAAAGTGTTTGAGATATCTAATTCAAAAGGACGCTTCTACTCACAGACCAAATTCATTCCAGTAAATCCAGGTTAGAAGCATGCCATATTATTGGGGGAGCCATATATTAATGCTGATAAGGTTTGTTGGCTTTGAGGGCAATCATAAACTTGACCTGAACATTTGCAGGAATTCAATATAATCCAGAAGAACAACTCAAGACTACTGGGAAGAGAGAAAATGGTGCATCAGGAGATTTCAATTTTTCTTCTTCCTAGGTAAAGACTTCCTCAACTCAACCTTGGCTCCAGGTGGACATTTAATTTTCTCGGCAACAATATGAAAGTGGTTCAGCAGTGTTCTCTTCCTGATTGTCTTTTTAATTTCCAAATCTAGCCCTGGGATTTTCTCGTGTTTTCCCATCAAATATTGACCAAGTTGCTTAAGTGCAGCTACAGGTTGTGAACTGAAGCTTAAAAAAAAGGTGGTTTACTGCATTTTTTTCAGTCCTTTTACGAAAACCCAATAAGTGAACTTTGAGTTGCAGCAGATGTTACGAGATAGAGTAATTCAAAAAAATGGTAGGACTATTCCAGAATGAAGAACATATTTAATATCCTTTTCATAGCGACTCTGATCAGCTGGGTCTTCTTTTGTTGCCCTGCACAGAAGAACGGAGCTGGAAAGCAGGTTAGTGGGGTGGGGAGGGAATGGAGATTTTGCAATATTTTTCCCCCGGGGAGTGGGGAGGGAATGGGAATTTTACAGTATCCTTCCTCTGCCATGCCCACCAAGCCATGCCCACAGAAACGGTAGTAATTTTTGTTGAATCCCACCACTGTTTCAATGGTTGTGTTACTGACACCCACCCCTGCTGAAGTTGGACAGGCTCCTTCTTGGCTAACCACCTGGAAAACGATTGAGACCTTGCTGTTCCCAAAGGCTAGGAGTGGGGAAATTAGGGATGAGGTAAGGCCTCTTGCTCTAGTACAGTATGTTTATTTATTCCTTTGGTGCAAAGTTTATTGCAATTGCAATTTGGGATTTTTTTTTATTCGTTTGTTTCTAATTTGTTGTTTTTAGCACGTTTACTGGATGGAGTTTTATAAGCATCTCTAGGCTAGAGTGCCCTAGTGAATAAGTAAATAAATGAATATTTACTCTGTATACTAATAAGGAAGTACTGTAAATAAAATCCCAAACCTTATTTCACTTGTAAATAACTCATTGTTCAAAGTAAGCAACATGGCATAATGAATAAATTTTCTCTTGCGTACCTGTTTCCGCTTTGCACACAACGTTTATACATTTAGTGAGAGAGTTCTGCAGAATGTACTGTTCTACCATTCCCACTCTGGGGAAAGTTATAGCTCTATGGCACCCTTCGCAGCTTTCCACACAGAAAACACAGGTCCATGGGCAAACCCTTTGGGGTGTCCTTCTCTCTTTAAAAGACTTCTCATGACAACTGAACTTTGGGAGGTACCTACAGCCTGTGGTAGGGATGTGGTAGCTCAGCGGCTAAGACGCTGAGCTCGTCGATCAGAAAGGTTGGCAGTTCGGTGGTTCGAATCCCTAGCGCCGCATAACGAAGTGAGCTCCCGTTACTTGTCCCAGCTTCTGCCAACCTAGCAGTTCGAAAGCATGTAAAAATGCAAGTAGAAAAATAGGGACCACTTTGGTGGGAAGGTAACTGTTCTGTGCGCCTTCTGCATTTAGTCATGCTGGTCACATGACTACGGTGACATCTTCGGACAGCGCTGGGTCTTCGGCTTTGTAATGGAGATGAGCACCACCCCCTAGAGCCAGAAATGACTAGCACATATGTGCGAGGGGAACCTTTACCTTACAGCCTGTGGTAAAAGGATCAGTGAAAGATCTGTATCAGCTTGGGACCAGGAGCGAGTTGCCACTTCCAGGAAGACATGACCACTAAATATGGATTTGTCTGCTGTATTTGATGTATGCCACAGGAAATATCAGTATACCTGCAGTAAAGATTTCAATAGAAAGCGTCCTTCATGGCCAGGGCAATTCAATGGAGCCATTTCCACTTGCTTAATCCCCCAAACTAGTTTTAAACCATTTGGATAATGATTCGACTGGTGTCCACTTCAGAACATGGGTAAGAAGAAGCCTAATTATTTTGTGCTCGATTTTGAAGTTACCAAACAGAGAATGAAAGAATTGAATTCAATCCATTCTCTGCTTCAAACTACGGCAGGTTCTGGAGAAGCAGTAGCAGAACACCACGGCCATCTTTCCGTAAAAAATACATAAATACATGCCACGTCTTCAAAATACCTTCATCCAGCCAGCCAAGAAATCTGACCAATTATTAAAGAGGAAATGCCAAGCTATGATTGCTCTATTATGTTTAAAGCTCTCTTGGAGGTTATGTGGGTGAAAGGATAGCATGCCATTGCTGCACATTGCTGTGCAGTCAGGAAGGCATGTTTCCCATTAAAATGCTGACTTTGTTGAATGGAGATACATTCTGAGCAAAGCTTACCAGTAGCTACTATGAATAGGATGCTAAAAGTTGTCAGTGTGGGACGGTACAATATAACCACCCCACGTAAAAGTGAAAGAAGGGAAATGGCTCCTACTGCATTCACAACATAGGAGCGTGTGGGGCAGGGAGGGATCTAAGCCTCAGGAAAGTAATATGAAGCTGGCTGGTTCTCTTCTCCAGAAAAGGAGAAACTGATCTCTCCTTGTCATCCCTGTCCCCTTCACCTAGATCACTGTGTACCTAGAACCAAACAAGTATCTGCAAAGAGTTAAAACAGTTCAGATTATAAGCACCCCTTGCTGTCACTACAGCTGCTGACAAGGGTACTCCTGAAGCCATCATGTCACCATTCCCATTTAAGGACCCGTGAATAGAATGCTAAAAGAGCTGAGGTAGATGAAGCGAGAACTTCGGCCAATTGAAAAACAGGCTGCTCCCAATTTTACAGCAGTATGGGCCCCAACCTTTTAGACACAAGGAACCGGTTCCATGGAGAGGGGTTTTTCTGTGGATTGGAGGGGGCATAGTTTCGTGTGCTGCCTGCATCCCATGGATGGGGCTTCACTTGTCTGTGTGGCCCAGTTTCTGGCATGCCGTGGCTTGCTGGCAGTCTACAAATCGGGGCTTGGGGACCCCTGCTCTACAGAGTTCCAAATAGGAAGGCTTCATATTGTGGGTCATTTCACATGCACTGAAGCTGAGAGAGAAATGAAAAGGTACGAGAATCACAAATTCTGAAATTGTGTATTTACTGCATGGGGTAGTGGTCTTGCACTAAAATACCATACGACGACCAGTTGGGAACAAAGTATTAAACAGAAGGAAAATCAAGCAAGAAACCAATTTCATCATTTCCTCACAAATATTTTGTGTTTATACAGCACGCAAAGCCTTCTAAAATTTGTTTAGCCTCAGTTAACAATACTCAGTGCTTTAATGTAGGGGGAGAAACTTAGTTGAGCTGTTGAGTAATATAGAGACAACAAATATCAGGAACAGAAAAATACATCTGGGGTTCTTACGACCCACATGTTGTAACCAGCTGTCCAAAGAGAGGAAAACAAAGCTAAACATCCAGAATAGAAGAAAAGGAAGCATTGCTTTCTTTAATCAGGGCAGTGATTGTGTAATCTTAAATCAATTAATGCTACAACTTGTTGACATTTCACATCTGGCAATTTCTGAAATGATTTTTTTTTCACAAGTGTAAATCTAATTTTTCTTGATGTTTGGAGAATGATTGAACTGGTCCTTTTTAAAGAGTGGAGAAAGGCAAATAAGTAATTTTTTCTGACCGCACTTGAAAAATACTGTCTTCCTTTCATTGTAAAATTATCCAGTTATTCACTGTGAATGATGAATGTTTCATTTTTCATGAAACTTTTTTGGTGGTTAAATTTGAAAATGTTTCTAAAGTCTGTTACAATGGCAAAGGAAGTTCTTACGTTTGAAGATTTTCCAAACTAACTCTGCTGAAGTCAAAACATCTTCCAACTTGACTTTTTTAAACCACCTCTCTGTGGGAGTTCCTGCTGCCAAGGTTATGGATGGTCCCCTCCCTCCACTGATCGACTTACTTCCCTTTCAGGGCTGGGCTGCTGAGGCTTCGCAGGGGTTCAGAAGGTCCTCTAGCTAAGATTCTATATAGTTCGGAGGACCCCCAAATCCCACTCCTGGCTGGCCCCACCTACCCCCACCCCTCCCTTCCCACGACCCATTTTGGATGCAGGCCAGTGCAGGGTGCGTGTGGAGACTCGGGGAGGGCGAAAAACAGGCCTACCGGAAGTTGGCCTGTTTCCGGCTTCCGTAGGGTCTCCGCAGCCTGGGGGCAGGAGTGGGATTCAAAAATTTTAACAACCGGTTCTGTGGGCGTGGCTTAGGTGGTGGGCATGGCTTGGTGGTCATGTGACTGGCTGGGCATGGCCAACTCAACATCACTCACATTGAGGCACGCATCTCCTCGCCTGGCCTCTCATGACTGTGGGGATGCTGCAACAGTCGTAAGTGTGAAAAATGGTCATAAGTCACATTTTTCAGTGCCATTGTAACTTTGAATGGTCACTCCACACAAGCAAAGTACCAGCAAAGGAGGGGAAAAAAAACTCTAGAGATGTTCCTGAGACAGGAAGTCTAGTCCTGCCAAGAATGTAATAAGGGTTAACGGAGAGGCAGTTTCTGTAAGCAACACCAGAATGTTTCCTTCCTGCCTTCCTTACAGGATTAGGCCAGTAATTTCTTCTAACAACCGGTTCTCCGAACTGCTTAGAATGTTAACAACCAGTTCTAGCGAATAGGTGCGAACTGGTGGAATCCCACCCCTGCCTGGGGGAGGCTGTTTTTGCCCTCCTGGAGGCTCAAGGAAAGCTTCTAAAGCCTAGGGAGGGCAAAAACACCTCCCCCTACTATGGTGCAGGAGGCTGACTAGGCCACACCCACCATGGCTACGCCCCCAGCAACCAGGCAGAGAGCCTGTTGCTAAAATTTTTGAAGCCCACTCCTGTTCCCTTTCTTTTATTTCCCTCAAGCTTGGCCAAGCCTGGTTCATTTTTCTGGTCCCTCATCCATTCACAATGCAGGGCCTATATCCATGGGATGTCTGGTTGCTTTAAGGGAGCAGTCAGTCGGTCCTTACTTCATGAATGATTGTCTACACTTCTGAATAATCATTAAGGCGGAATTTGTAGTTTGTTTGTAATTCAGTTTAGCCAATCTTCAGCTAAGTAGGGTCAGGATCTAGTTTGGATGAGAGATATCTTGGGAGAGCCTGGACTCTGAAAGTTAGGCTGGGAAGTCAGAAGAACATTCTGAAAGAAAAAGATGCCCCCCCCACTCTCCCAAGTAGCAAGTTTGAGAAAATTCCATGCACACTAATCAGGGCATAATCAGGAGTCATGCCTGACTTGAGGGAGGCTTAACTTAACATTTTTTTAAAATTCTCTGATGGTACTTATACCTTGTACTGGTATATTTTTGAAGAACAGGATGGAAACACCCATTGGTAGTAGTAAGGCAGAAATTTACTACTGTTCTGCCTTGATTCTCTGCAAATTTACTCTTCTCAGAAATAAGTTATCTCTGGATTATGTTTCTCCAAACAAATCTGCCTGGAGCTTGTAAGAAAATATTTCCCTTATGTATAGAAAAACATAGAGTAACAGAGCTGGAAGGGACATAGGTGGTCATCTAGTCCAACCCTGGCTGTCCAGTCTCTTCCTGAAAGTCTCCACAACCTCTGAAGGCAAGCCATTCCACTGGTTGATTGTTCTCACCGTTAAGAAGTTTCTCCTTAGTTCTAAGATTGCTTCTCTCTTTGATTAGTTTCCATTCATTGCTTCTTGTCTTGCCTTCTGGTGCTTTGGAGAATAGCTTGACACCCTCATCTTTGTGGGCAGCCCCTCAAATACTGGAATATTGCTATCATATCTCCCCTAGTCCTTCTTTTCACTAAACTAAACTAAACTAGACATGCCCAATTCCTGCAACTGGTCTTCATATGCTTTAGCCTCCAGCTCCCTAATCATCTTTGTTGCTTTTCTCTGTATTCTTTCTACATCTTTTTTTAATATTGTGGTGACTTTTGGATTTTGAGCCTATCTACCCAGGAACAGAAAATTTATTTCACTTACTGGTTTCAAATTAAGGCCTTGCGGACTCTTCATTTCTCAAAGTTAAATATTAAACCTGTGTTGCCTGAACTGAACATCAAATAATAATCTTCAAAAGGAACTTCTGCTGTTTCAAGCAATTACAATGTTAAAACGGACTATATTTAACCAGATGAGAATCTCACCATGGTTTGAAAAACCCCAGTGTCATTTCATATCATATTTGTGAAATTGTTCAATAAAAATGTCAAATAAAAAATGACTTCCCCTGAGGGCAGACATGGAGTATATCCAATATAAATGTATAGCCAAGGAATCTCAACCAAAGAAGGTAAAATAAAACTCATTCCATCTGAACAGAAAGAAAAAAACTAAACTAAGAAAGAAACCCTACTGAGGAATAAATCAACCTCATCTCCACAAATTTAAATGGAAATGGCATTTCTGTTTTTTCTTGTTACAAACATTATTATCCTTCTGCAGTTGCCTTTGCAACATTACTATACACAGTCCCTAACAGGGAAAATTGTATTGCAGAGTATTATTCTACTGAGGAAATTATTCACAAAAAATGGGTAAAATGTTGGATCACCCAAACCTGCCCAAATATTTGCAGATTTTACTTATGATATTCCTGCTGTGTTTTTTTTTAACAATACGAGGCTTTATACGATAAGCAGAAGTAGCGCAGAAAAGGTGAAGAAGGATACACACATTTCTATTTTACTTGTCCTTTTAAAAAATGAGATGGATCTACCACACAGAGAAATCTAAATCCTTAAATCCTTAAAAAAAACAACCTTTAAAATACTTCAAAAGGAACTTTCTCATTAAAATCTCCTCACGTAAGATTTTACAGCAGGCTAATTTTTAAGTTGATAATTTTGTATGGCCTGTGAATGATGTTATAAATATCTAGCTGGCCCTTGGCAGAAAAAAAAAAGTTCCCAACCCCTGACCTGAAGTGTTGTTTTACCTAAAGCAGGGGTCTCCAACCTTGGCAACTTTAAGCCTGGCGGACTTCAAGTCC
Source organism: Notechis scutatus (assembly GCF_049901735.1). Taxonomy (NCBI): domain Eukaryota; kingdom Metazoa; phylum Chordata; class Lepidosauria; order Squamata; family Elapidae; genus Notechis; species Notechis scutatus. Next base: position 20,716,061 of record NC_142014.1, read on the forward strand.
CAGAATTTCCCAGCCAGCAACTTTAAGCCTGGCGGACTTCAACTCCCAGAATTTCCCAGACAGCTGGCTGGGGAATTCTGGGAGTTGAAGTCCGCCAGGCTTAAAGTTGTCAAGGTTGGAGAGCCCTGACCTAAAGAATCTTTAGACCCTCCCTGAACTGAGCCTTGAGAGCTAATTCATTCCAACCCAAATCTTTTGCGACTAATATGAATTCCTCTACATACTGCCAGACACTTCTATTGCCTTGTCGGAGTTCCTGAATCTGGCATGTTCCTGTAACTTCCTTCAGTGTTCTTTGAAGTTTGCCATGAAGTTCTGATAGTTATCCACAAGAGAGTAACGGTGTTTTGAGAAGCACCCATCGTGCCATTGAGACTGCCAGGAAACTGAGTACAAAGGAGACTCATGACTGGCTGGTCAGGAACTCTGCTGGTAATATTGAGCAATGAAGATTCTTTTTTTTTTTTTTTGACTCTCCTTCAAATCTTTTGGGTAAAACAGCTGTGAGTTTTCTGCAGGAGAGGCATGGCTGCTGGATCTGGAACAGGACCATTCTGCATCTGCTGAACCAACTGGAGCACTGTAGGTGACATATTTCACACCTTGATTTCCATACAGAAACAGATTCTACCTCTACCCTGTTTCCCCAAAAATACAACCTACCCTGAAAGTAAGTCCTAGCTTGATTTTTACACGTGTGCCCAATATAAGCCCTACCCCCCAAAATAAACTCTAATTAAGATCCCACCTACTCCAGAGTGCACGGGTAAAAATTAAGTTAGGGTGGAGATGGGGAGGGGTGGAGCTGCCCTACTATTTACCTTTGGACAGTTGCAGCCAGGCCTCACACACCCCAACATACGCCAGCCATTTCTTCTGCAGCCGGCAAGGCTGGCAAGGCTTTCCTGAAGGTCTCTGTAGCTGATAACAAAGCTCCGGATTGATCCAGAGCTCTGTTATCAGCTGCAGAGGCCTTCAGGAAAGCCTTGCCAGCCACAGAAGAAGACATTTCTGAAGGCCTCTGACAGTGAAAAGGAGGCCAGGGGTGACGCGAGCAAGTGAGTGGATGACATCCCCCCAAAATAAGATCTGGTGCCTTTTCGGTGGCAAAAAAATGTAAGACAGGGTCTTATTTTCAGGGAACATAGTAGATAGATTGGATCATAGTTTCAGATAAACAGTTTAATCTGAATGACATTAGCCAAATACTTGAAGAAACTATCCATAATTTAAAGCCTGGAATAAGATAATGATAATTGCCTTATCAGAGGAATTAGATAGTTTTGTGCTTCCTTGGAGAAATGAGCAGTATCTAACAGATAAGAAATATATCAAGTTTCTGTACTATAATGACTCACCAAGACAATTGTGTCCATCTTCAGCCAACATGAAGCCATCATAACACATACACCTGTAATTCCCAGGAATATTGATGCATTCATGTACACAGCCTCCATTGTAGAAGTCATTTTCACATTCATCAATGTCTGAAAACAAGGAAAAAAAGAAGGAAAAAACCCTAGTGCCAGGTTTATAATTTAACAGAAATCGGTGTTGATGAATATTGTACAATTAATGCAAAATACTTTTATAAAGTTTTATGTTTTATTCTGTATTTTGATATGGCCAATGGACTAATCAACAATAAAGGCAATTAAAGCTAAAATGCTATAATTTCCATGTATAAGGATACATAAACATCCATTGCTTAATCCAACCAGAAATGTCATTATGTGGGATTTCAATAAATACTTGTTTTGTATTTAAGATCCTACATATTTTGTAATACCCGCAACCCTCACTGGGTTGTCTGTAGGATATGCACAAGACCCATAAAAATAGGTGGAGCTTTTATCACGCCATTGTGGCTGCCATTTTGATTTTATTAACGATACCCACCCCTATATCATCAGCTGTGAAGAACTTACTTGAAGCTTCCTAGATATTCACTCCAGCACAACTAGAAAGAAATCTTTATTGTAAACTGATGATTCTCCTCCTGACAAATGAAATTGCGCTCTCTGAATGCACCTTCTCAAACTCAAATTTGTCCCTTTCGCCTACCCTTCCCATAACTTAATAAAAACTCTGCTCTGCAGTTCTCATGGTTACTGCTAGATGGACACTGGTTACGGACAGTGTTCATGTACTTTCCTGGATGCCCCCAACACATCTCCCATAATTATCCTGTTGCCCTGAAAATACAACCTAACCTGAAAGTAAGTCCTAGCTTGATTTTTACACGTGCGCCCAATATAAGCTCTACCCCCAAAATAAGCCCTAATTAAGATCCCGCCCACTCCAGAGTGCATGGTTAAAAATTAAGCTAGGGTGGGGGTGCAGCTGCCCTACTACTTACCTTTGGGCAGTTGTAGCCAGGCCTCACACACCCTGACACCTGCCTTGCTGGCCCATTTCTTCTGCAGCTGGCAAGGCTGGCAAGGCTTTCCTGAAGGCCTCTTTAGCTAATAACAAAGCTCCGGATTGATCCGGAACTCTGTTATTGGCTGCAGAGGCCTTCAGAAAAGCCTTGCCAGCTGCAGAAGAAGACATTCCTGAAGGCCTCTGACAGCAAAAAGGATGCCAGGGACAACGCACGCAAGTGAGGTTAGTCAGTGGATGACATCCCCCCAAAATAAGACCTGGTGCCTTTTTTGGCAAAAAAAATATAAGGCAGGGTCTTATTTTCGGGAAAACATTAGTATTGTAAACATGCAGAGATGGGATGGACACACTTCACTATTGCCATTCAGACTCCTGGTTTGTTGGTCTGTCCTTTTTGGAGAGAAAGGAAAATGTGTTTAAAGGAGATGGGCTACTGACCCTCATTGTTGTAAGAATATACTGTATTAAGAACTGGAGTGGCTTGTGAAGCATACAGTATATCTTACAATCAGATTTATTTTGTTGCAATAGAGCCTTTCTCCCAGTGAAGCAAAGTAGCTGTGAATGGTTCTCTCATGAAGAGACAGCCATAGCAAATTTTAAGCCTATGGGAAACAGGGCTGCTTCCATGGTTAAGAGCAATATGCCTCTTAAATGCTCTCACACATTGCAAGGTCTTCTTTCAGAGGATTTCCACAGCTATAACAAACGACACAGAGTCCTAACCATTTTCCCCAACCTCCCTGTGAAACTCATTCCCAACACAGACTCCTCTGTCTTTTCCTCATAAAGTGAAAATCTGCAGTGAAAGGTTATAGAAATACTGCTTTGCGTGGGGAGGAAAAAACTCCAGACTGAAACTGTGAGGAGTTGCTACCATTAAAGGTAAAGGTAAGGGTTCCCAGCTCTAGGAGGCGGTGCTCATCTCCATTACAAAGCCGAAGAGCCAGCGCTGTCTGAAGATGTCTCTGTGGTCATGCGGCTGGCATGACTAAACGCCGAAGGCGCACGGGACACTGTTACCTTCCCACTAAAGTGGTCCCTATTTTTTTCTACTTGTGTTTTTACATGCTTTTGAACAGCTAGGTTGGCAGAAGCTGGGAGAAGTAACAGGAGCTCACTCCGTTATGTGGTGCTAGGGATTCGAACCGCCGAACTGCTGACCTTTCTGCTTGACAAGCTCAGCATCTTATTCACTGAGCCACAGCTCTAAACAATGTGGACTGAGGTCCAATATGCATTTCTTCTTATGTTCCTATTACAGACATGGGGCCCTTTCTTTATGAAATCATGGGAAGTTGCTGAATTTTTGAAGGAAAAAAAAGTTACAAGTTACAGACAGACAGACAGACAAACCCTAATGAATTCTTAAAACTGCTGCAATATATTTCTGTCATGTGCTTGGAAAAGAGAAAAGTATGTGTATAGTAGGTTGTGAGAGAGGGAGAGATGATTCAAATAGTAAATTGGGCATGTTTGAAGGTCTCCTGCCTCTGCAGTAAATGATGCTTTTATGGTAATGGTCAAAATTATCTGCAAGAAAAAATAATGAACAATCTTAAACTACAGTCTAGACGCTCCTATCCTGAGTATTGCTTAATGACAGCTTTTCATCCAACATGAGCTGTATTTGGCTAGAATGTATGTTTTTCTTTCATGCCATGCTCCTTTTACAATTGGATCTGGAACTAATTTGAGAAACATAAATTGCAATTGACTTTCATTAATTTATGTTCTTGAACCTCTGTAGAGATGCAGTCATCAGGAAGCCGTCTGCCTGCATAAATCTCAGCTATCCAGTTCCAAAACATTGCACTTGGGGAAATCAGGCAGCAGCAGAGTTTGAGTACTGAAAAGGTTTGAAATGTAATATTTTGATTGCTGATGCGTCAGTGGTTAGTTACACGGAAATATTTCTTCGGCATCTGAAATGAACAGGTAAGCCTGCACAAATGCTGAAGAAACACAAATTGAAATAAATGATTTGGCAACAAAGAAGCATAAAAAATGAAACTAATAGGCCGTGATTACTAATGGTCAAGTTCCTCTCCAAGGGCCTGTCATTACCTTGAATATTCACTTCTTCCTGGGCTGCTGGGCTATGTTCCCAGCTGATCCCCACTTTGAAGGTGAAGGTTTGTTCTCTGAGCTTGTGGGTTGGTTTCCGTTTATTACCTGAGGATTACAAGACCTAGGTCTTGTAATTAGATCTTGTTATCCTCAGGTAATAAACAGAAACCAACCCACAAGCTCGGAGAATGAACCTTCACCCTCATCCTACAGTTGAGCTACAGATATTCCCCTCTATTGCATACCACCATTTTCTTTCAATTCAGTGGTGGGTTTCAAAGTAGTTTACCACTGGTTCAGTGGGTGTGGCTTGGTGGGCGCGCTTTGCGTGCGCACCTACACTTTGCCGTGCATGCGCCGAATGCACGCTTTGTGCATGTGCAGAGGCTTTCCTACTCATCTCCTGCAATCTTGCACTCTCCCTGTAGCTTCAACAGGGAGATGTGTGGCAATCTGCTGTGCCGCGCAAAGCAGCTGCCCTTCAAAACCAGGGAATAAAGGTCAGTATGGGAGCTCGGGCAGCTCATCGGAGAGAAACGGTTCGGTCTCCACTGATCTTCGGCACTACCAATACGCCAGAACCGTGCTGAACCGGTAGAACAGCACTACTGTTTCCGTTGTGTTGTGGCCTGTCAGCCTCTGGCCCCTCCGGCAGCCAAATCAGAGGAAGAGGAGGTGGCGTGGGAATCAGGGTCAGCATCAGGGCAACCTGGGAGCTCCGAGGGGGAAGAGGGAATGGAGCTGGCAGAGAGAGAGAGAGAGAGAGAGAGAGAAACAGAGACGGAGCCTCGGCCGTCAAATGTAGAGTCAACAGCCCCCAGGTCTGGAGATGGTTGATGAAGAAGAGGAGGAACAGCTGGGTCCAGTGATTGACTCACGGCTGCGTAGAAGGCAAAGAAGAGGAGAGCAGTGGAAAACCGTGGATTGATCCTGGGGAAGGAAGAGCCACCACTGCTAGCAAGGCCCACCCTAGCTCTGGGGATAAAAGGCAGGGGGTGGAGATGAATAGGTGTGGCAGAAGGCTGCCGGCATTCCTAATAAAAGAATCTTTTGATTTCACATCAGAGGGTTTTTGTGTTTGGGGAGCTGGGTCAAAACAAGTTGACCTAACAATGGCCCATTGAGACCATGAAGTCCAGGACATCTCTTGATCACCGTGTTCTCTTCATTTCTTCTGTCACCACACCTCTGTTTCACCCATATTATAGCAGGCAACCTTTTGGTTTCTACCCAAGTCAGATACTTTCCTTTTCTTCTCACCCTCACTTTTGAATTAAACAAAAGATAAGTTATACGGAAGGAAGGTTGCTACGCTGTTATGAAGATTTTTTTGCAGCTTCATTCTCCAAAGTTTCTAAGAGGATTCTAAGAATAAAAAGAACAGCCTGTTCCCTGTTGCTTTGATATCTGTAGCATCAGAGCAACAATAGTACCCTATGAGTAAAGAAAAAGAAAATAAAGAGCCTGTTTTACTGTCAAGGAAAATAATTCAGAAATGCACCTGTGCAAATATCTGGAAAAACTGAGTATGGTTGGTCAGCCAGTTATGAATGCATCCACTGCTGCTGTTGCTGTTTATCCCACATCTTTCTATCTTACCAAGGAATAGGCTGTAGTCTACTTTATCAAATGCCTTACTGAAGTCTAAGTATGCTACCATATATTCACAGTATTGTCCTGATCCATTACTTTAGCCTCTTTGTCAAACAATGCAATACAGTTTGTCTGGCATAGTCTATTTTTGACAAACTCATGTTGGCTTCTAGTAATAGTTTTATTTATTTCTAGGTTTAGTTTTTTTAGGTTTAGTTTTCTAGATGTTTACAGCTCCCTTGCTTGATTCTCTTTTCTACGATCTTCCTACAGACCAGACTGATTGGTCTGTAGTTCCCTGGATCCATTTCTGCCCCTTTACCACAGTCCTTTGGTAGTTCCCTGATGCTCCAGGATCTTTGAAAGATATGATACAGTGTTTTTGCCAGCTATTTAAATCATGGGTGTAATCTGGTCCTGATCATCTGAACTCATCTAGAGTCTATAGGTGTTGCCTTACCATTTTCTTTCTATTTTGACTTGTATTCCTAGTCTGTCTTTTGTGGTTCTGCCTTTAGTAGGTTAGGCTAATTTTTCCCCCTTTTCCATAAGGCAGGGGTAAAGAATGTATTAAACAATTTCACTTTCTCCTTATTACCAGTCATCTACTTGACATTTTCTCCCATTGGTGGACTGATTGTTTCCTTGACTTTTTCTTGATTTTTACATATTGAAATAAATTATGTTTTATTATTTTTGACATTTGTTACAAACCTTAGTTCACTGTAAGCCTTAGCTTTTCTACCGTGTTTCTCACAAAATAAGGCCGGGCCTTTTTTTTTTTTTTGACCCCCGAAAAAAGGGCTAGGCCGTCTTTTTGGGGGTGACTTAATTCCCCCCCTTGCATCCTCGGGTGGGCGGGCAGACAGGTTGGATGTTGACCTCGGCGTTGGTGGGGCACTTCGTATCGGGAGACCTTCCACCACCGTTGTTTTCCCTTCTCCGTTCTTTTAAAAGAATTGGCTTTGCCTTTGAAGGCGAAGGGAAGGCGGCGACAGGAGCGCCTGAAGCCAAGTGTCTCCGCCGGGCTCCAGTTGCAGGGAGGAGCCCTGGCTGGCTGCGCATGGCTGCGCCAAACGCCGCGGCATTGGTCTAAACGCCGCGGCAAGGAAGAAGGGAAAGCAACGGTGGAGGAAGGTCTCCTGATACGAAGTGCCCCACCAACGCCAAAGTCAACGCAGGCAGCACCATATCTGGGTATGGAACAAAAGTACTTCCTAACGGCAAGCCCCCCCTGCCATTCCCCCCCATTTCGCGGTTAATTCATGTTTAATATAGGCCTTAATTTGGGGGGAGGGGCTTAATTTGATTTTATGCCGATAAAACATGCTGGGCCTTCCTATTGGTGGAGGCCGTATTGTTGGAGAAACACGGTAATTTCTTCTTTGTACGTTCGGTCTATTTGTTGGTATTCTGCTTTAGTTGTGTGTATCTCTTTCCATTTTTTTCATACTTGTCCTTTTCATCTCTCAGTTTGTCAGAGAGTTCCTTATGCAACCAAGTTGGTTTCGCCTGGGGTCTCTTATTTTTCTTCTCAGTGGTATTATGCTAGACTGGGCTTTTATAATCTTATTTTTCAGAGTTTCCCAAGCTTCTTGTTTTCCCCTTTAAGGTTACCATCCATGGAATCCTTCCCAAGATCTATCTAAGTCTGTTGAAATGAGCTCTCTTAAAGTCTAAGGCACTCATTTAATTTTGTTCTATTAACTCCACCTGCATTATACTGAATTCTATGAACTTTTAAGATTTTAAGATTAAGATATTGCTCTAGAAATTCTTAAGATTCTCATTCCTGTCTTGTTTTTTTGGCAGGAATAGGAGCGGGGGAGAGGAAGAAATCAAGGATCCTTTTACATTTGTTATCGCTACCAAAACAAGTTCCCACCTATCAAAATTATGTAGCCCAGGGGTTGCCAACCTTTTGGACTTTATGGACCACCAAACTCATAATTTTAAGTCCCGCGGACCAGAGACCCTGGGAAAATCCCCCAAAAAGTCTGCAGGAAAATTCCTCACCCTGTTTTCCTACCAGTCGATCGTTTTTTATTTGGGATCACAGGATACCATCTCCAGCTCTGTTCTCGGGGGCGGGGGAAGAGAGAGAGAGAAAGACTTTTGGCTTCATGAAAGGAAAGCAGAAGAAGCAGCAGAAGTCTTTCTTTCTCTTCACCAAATTCCACCAGAAATGAGTTTTTGTGAGACTTGTTGTACCAGTGCAGCCTCTTGGAGCAGGATCCCTTGCAGGGTCCCAAAAACTCATTTCTGGCGGAGTTTGGGGGAGAGAAAGAAAGATTTTTGCTGTTTTCCTTGCGTGTAGCCAAAAGCAGAAGAAGAAAGAAGCGGAAAGAAGCAGCCCGGTGGCCAGGCAAGGCATGTGGGGCAAGTTCCCCCCCTCCGCCCTTTCCCCCCTCCCCTCACTACCTCATGTTGTTCGCAATGCAAGCAACACAAGCCTTGTGTTCCCACAGGCCATATGGGCGGTGCAGCCTTGTGTTGCAACACAGCCTGGATCAATTGTTTTGGAGGGTGCTTTGGGGGTGACATTTCTCTGTGGACCACCAAAATTTTCTCGTGGACCACCAGTGGTCCCCAGCCCACTGGTTGGCAACCACTAGCCTATATGGCTCACACCTGATTCTTAAAATAAGGTGAGGATGGAAAGGAAGTTCATACTTACAAAGATTTGTGTAGCTCCTGGCCTTTTCCAAACAGATATAAGATGGCACTAACCTCATCCTTCCCTCTTGAGTTCTATGCTTGAAGTGACATGAGGGAAAAATAGCAGTACTGACCACAAATAATAATTGCCGCTAATAAGTCCAACCAAAATTAATGACTCTAAGCCTTTTCCATAGGCTAGGGACTAAGAACTATTTCAGGCTTTCTGTGTGGGGGGTAGGGTGAGGGAATGGCATTCCAGATTTTCCGTATGATTTAAAAATTTACAATTATCTATTTTTGGATGAAATGGTTAGATGTTACTTTTTCCTCAAAGAAAACACTGTAATTTAGACATCTGCCTATTACACCTACTCCAGCATGTATTTCCTTAAGGGAATACAATAGAGTGTGCATGCGTGTGTGTGTGTGAGAGTGTGTGTGTGTATGTATGTGTATTTGTTCATTCATTATTTATGACTAAATGATGACACTCATCATCACATATTGTTAATGGCTTATTGAATGCCAATCATAGAAGAAGATACTTGCATAATAATAATATTCATTTGCTTCCTAGTAAAGCAAATAAAGCATTATTTTCTAGCTTTTCTTGAGTGAGATTTGTATGTACATCAAGAGATGTATTTGTTAAGGTAAAGGCGTTTTGCCTGTAAGTGTTACAGGCTTATAATTGACATGGTTTTTGAAAGCCCTACAAAAATCAATGAAAAACATGCCTCTTCGTTTTATTGTTTTCTAGTTTTCATGATATTTTCAAGATGTTAAGGCCTGAGGAAACTGTAAAAAAAATTTTTTTTTAAAGACTGAAGGATTGTTTGTGGAGACAAGGTCAAGGGTGATCAATGGGAATGGAAGAGCTAAAGAAAGAAAGCCTGATGTTTATTAGGGAGAAAGAAAAGACAGAAGTGGAATAGCTTTGATAATAGCCCATGAAGAGCAGAAGGAAAAGTTGTTAATTAACATTCTAGGACTGGGGTATCTGTTATTAGTCAACCATCAGTCTACACAGTTGTAAATAGTTATGGTTTTTTTTTCTAACTATGGCAGAAAGTGGGGGATATTTCTTTCTACCTTCTATCTGTTCAAATGACCAGCCTGGTTAGCCTTAGTTATCCATTTACCCCAAAGAATAAAATGTTTGTCTCCGATCATACGCAAGGACTGAGCAATTGAGCAAAAGATCGTACATCTATCTTGCAATGTGGTCAAAAATGAAAATAAAATAAAATAAAATAATATACACTCACAAATACACTGACAAAAATATCAATTGTCAAAGTTAATGACAATTATCTTTATCGTAAGGAGCGCTCTTTCTTTCCTGCCTGGTGATTACAGTGGCCAAGGTTGCATATAATTATACAACCCCTCAGGTCTCAGCAATAAAGAAACACTAAAAGTTTACTGTAATGTCAACAGAAGAAGGGGAAAAAAACAGGAAAAATTCAGAAAGAGATTCAAAACGAGGGGAAGAAATGTACTTATATTATCAAAGCTTGGAGTCATTGACCATACCAAGGGCATTTGCAAGGCATGGCAAAAAAAAAAAAGTCAACTATGGCAGCCATAATGCTGTAATTTTGTGTGTGTGTGTGTGTGTGTGTTGTGCAATGGGCTCCATTAACCTGTGCAAAAATCTTATCTTTGGCTAAGCAGATCAAAACTGCAGTGATGACTTTATCTTACTAGAACTCAGTTATTTAGATGGGTGGACCTTCACCTTAACTTCCCTTTCCACTTATATTAATACTATAGCAAATTATCTATGGGAATTGGGACTAGAAATTATTTTTTTAAGGGATAAATCTATCAATCTATTAGCGTACTTAATATCATCAGCAGAATGTATAGTACAACATGCATTTAAGAGAAAGGTTGTTTGATTGGGTTGAGGCGGATCATATCCTGGCAGATGAGTAGGCTGGCTTTAGGGAAGGATGCTCCCATATAGACCATATAAATATCCAATGTCACCCAGCTGTCTTTCATGCCTAAAGTAGAGTTAGAACTCACAATCTTAACCACTACTCTAACTACAATTAAAGTAAAAGTCTGTAGAGATTCTCAGTCATTCAGGTCATGGTTGTCCCAAAGGTGCTTTTTCAGGAGGCAATTGGACTTTTGTTTTTTCTTTTGAAGACGTTTTGCTTCTCATCCAAGAAGCTTCTTCAGTTCTGACAGGATAGTAGGGAAGGGAAGGATTTATATTCCTTGCAGACAGCTGGAAATTTGCATCCTTTTAGAGGGGGGTGGAAGGGGGGGGGAAAAGAAAAAAAAAGGGGGAGGCCGGCGCGAGGGGGGGGGGAGAGAGGCTATCTGTCCCTTTGGGTTGGTGGGTGGCGCCTGGGCTTGCGGTGGTGGGGCCTGGGGGCGGGGGGGGCGTTGGGGGGGGGGGGGGGGGGGGGGGGGGGGGGGGGGGGGGGGGGGGGGGGGTGTGGGGGGGAGGGGGGGGGGGGGGGGGGGGGGGGGGGGGGTGTGGGGGGGGGGTTGTGCGCGCCGGGGGGGGGGGGGGGGGGGGGGGGGGGGGGGGGGGGGGGGGGGGGGGGGGACGTGGCTGGGGGGGGGGGGGGGGTGGGCCGCCGCGGCTCCCCCCCGGAGGGGGTGCGTGGGCAGCCCCGACCCACCCCTTTTAGAGGGTTGTTGAAGCACTTGGAGGTTTATCTGTGTCCTCAGGGTCATCTGAGTAATGCACCTGAGTAGATTCTCTAATGAGAGTCTCTACAGACTTTTAGCTATACAATTTGGGATGAACACCCTTTGAATGGTGTGGGAGTAGGAATGGATTTCCAGAGGAAAAAATTGCAGAATACAGAAACCATTAGCGCTATTCAGCTGGCCCTGAGGACACAGATAAACCTCCAAGTGCTTCAATGACCCTCTAAAAGGATGCAAATGACCAGCTGTCTGCAAGGAATATAAATCCTTCTATTCCCCACCATCCTGTCAAAGCTGAAGAAGCTTCTTGGATGAGAAGCGAAACGTCTTCAAAATTAAAAACAAGAAAGTACAGTTGCCTCCTGAAAAAGCACCTTTGATACAATTAAAATATTTATTGATAAAAATCGGGTATACCTTCTGTATGATATCTGATAAGACCACATAAAACGCCTTAATGATGGAATCCTTACACTCTAAATTTTAGAGAAATTTCTTCTAGCTACTATGATGCGTTCCCAGGTTTACTTCTTGCACAGATACAATCGTCACAATGATAAATCTTGCATGATGGGTACAAAACTCCACCACCACCCCAATTTTGGAGTGTCTCCTCAATCCCTCCATCAACCAAAATGTTAAACTGGATGACCTGATCTTGAATGTATCTCTGGAGAGTACAGTGAGCAGTTATGTGGAACCCCTAGTTCATTCCAGTTAATTGCAGGGGAATTCAAAGGCTTAGCCTAGCTTAAGAAGTCAAAACCACATCTTGGAAGAAGGCAACGGAAACCGTTTTTGTACTGTTTACAAGAAAATGACACGAGTGTGTCAAAAGGATTTGGACTTGCTGTCTACCTCAGCTTGGTGTAGCAGCCAGCTGACCTTGAGCAATTGTCCAAAAATTAAGCAGAGTTGTCCCAGGCTACCACTTACATGTGGGTTTCCCTGGGGATTCCTAGGTTATTGGCTAGACAGGAAATTTAAAAACAACAACAATGAAACGAACACTTCCATTTCATTGCCAAGAAAAAACACGGAGGCAACCCCTTGGAATTAAATTTGTTTTTCGAGCATTATGATGAACCTTTGAGGGCACCGTGAACAAGTTAAGAAGCTCATGTTTATGAGAAAGATGGCTACATACATTTGATAAATAAAATAATAATAATAAAATAGTGAGACTATGTCCAAGCCAGGGATAGGAGAGGAGAGGAGAGGAGAGTTTGAAGGGATCTTGGAGGCCCAACCCTATTCAAGCAGGAAATCCTATACCATTTCAGACAGAAGGTTGCCCAATCTCTTCTTAAAAACCTCCAGTGATAGAGTGCCCTCAATTTATGAAGGCACGTCATCCGACTGGTTAATTGTAAAATTTCTGAAATTTCATGAAATTTCTCCTCATTTCTAGGTTGGTTCTCTCCTTGATTAGTTTCCATCCATTGCTTCCTGTCCTACCCTCAGGTGCTTTGGAGAATAACTTGACTCCCTCTTCTTTGTGGTAGCCCTTGAGATATTGGAACGCTGCTTTCATGTCACTCCTATTCTTCTTTTCATTAGACATACTCAGTTCCTGCAACTGTTTCTTCATATGTTTTAGCCCCTAATAATCTTTGTTGCTCTTCTCTGCGCTCTTTCTAGAGTCTCAACATCTTTTTTATATTGTGGCAACCAAAACTGGATGCAATATTACAGGTGTAATCTTACCAAGTCATTATAAAGTGGTACTAACACTTCATATGATCTTGATTGGTTAATGCAATGGTTAATGCACCCTAGGACTGTGTCAGCTTTTTTGGCAGCTGCAGCACATTGCTGTCTTATATTTAAGTAGTTGTCCACCAGAACTCCAAGATTCCTCTTCTTGCCGCTGAGCCTAGTACCACCTATTCTATATCTTGATTGATCATCAGTGAGACATAGGCATTTTAATGTTTTGCATGAGCAATTATAAAATTGCTTACAATAGAAACAAAATATATATAGGAATAAATATTCTGGAAATCAACCTGATGTTTATTTTCATGCATGTGCCTGAAGATCTACTTCATTCATAATATAACCACCATGAAGTAAATTATCTCCAGACTGTCAAAAGAATTGTCAAAGCAGAGACATCTTTTTTTGCTTTTGTTCAAAACTTAAAATGAGAGTCAGTTTGGGATAGTAGGTTAAGGCACCAGTCTAGAAACCAGGCAACCATGAATTCTAGTTGTGCCTTCGACAAAAAGCTAGCTGGATGACTTTGGGCCAATTCCTCTCAGCCCCATGAAGAAAGCAAGAAGTAAAAACCTCTGAAAAATGTTGCACAAGTTTGTCTGTGAAATCCCTGAATCCTATGACTCAGTCTGCACATTTTTCCTTGAAAATGGTCAGTTTTGTAATATTTTAAAAATGCAAACCTGTGATTTTTACATGGGTTTTATGAATTTATAAAAACTCAAAAGTATAAAGGACCTCTCTGCTTCAGCTCATCTCCCAACTCTTTTATCATAGCGTTTCTAAAAACTAAAATTCCATCATCAGAATATAGGGCAATCCCACATGAATGGGCTTTTTATCATTTTAATTAACTGCGATACTTCTACATAATGAACAGTTATATACAGACTATGTTATTATCTAAAGGTATTTTAAACAAGCCATTTTAAAAAAGGGGTTTCGTGTTTTTTTGTTATTGTGGGCTATTTTTAATTTTAAAGGAAAGCTTTTAATTAAGTTTAGAACAGCTTAATTCAAGCAATAATTTGGTTTTTTGTTTAGTAAACCTCTATTAAGATACAAAGCAATTAAAATTAAATGGGTTCAGGGACAACATTTTCTCCTCGAATAATATAAGGGAAGGGAAGGATATATCAGGGACAAATTTAGATCAGAAGACACGTATTTTAGATAAGTTTGCATTCTTCTTAATAGTATGGTTGCATTTAATTTTTTTTTTTTTATCAAAGACTAGCGTATTTGTAAATTAGATATTCTACAAAATATCAGTTTGGAAAAGATGTAATCATACTAAGGGAAAAGCAGTATTGAACCCTTCACTGTGTTAGTCCCTTTCTCTGAAATCAAGACCTGCATTTTTACAACGTAAGATAAATAGTAGGTTTAAGAGCAAAATAGAAGCAAGAGAACCAAAGCAACTGGATTGATAGCATCCAGTGGATGATGATGAAGATCAAAAACAAAAAGAGGGATTTTTTTTTTACCTTACTGATTATAGAAATGCTTTTGATGTGGAGACCACAACAAGCTGGGCTAGGCTTAAACACACGCACAGCTCCATCTTATCTGCCTATTGAGAAATTACCATCATCACAAGGAAGCCACAATTGGAACAGGATATGGAATAACTAAATTGTTCAAAGTTCAGAGAGGACTATACGAAGATAGTATACTGTCAACCTATATACAGAATATATCACGAGAAACACTTGACTGAAAGAAAAAGAAATTGGAATTAAAATTGCTTGGCGATGAAAACCAGTTTGATGCTGGAAATGAGGATGATTTAAGATAAGGGTCTTCAAACTTGGCAAGTTTTAAGATTTGTGGACTTCAACTCCCAGAATTCCTGAGCTAACATGACAAATCTTAAAGCTGTCAAGTTTGAAGACCCCTGATTTAAGACTTCATTGTTGAAGGTGAAAGAAGAAATGGGGGAAGTCAGACTGCTGCCTAATATTATAATATAGCGCACACACACAACATACAACACCACTCCTATGATTATTTCAAGAAGCAACACTAGCCCAATATAAATGGGGTCAGAAGAACCTGAAGTGGTAACAGTCATTATCTTCCCAGCAGGGGTGGGATTCAACTGGTGTTACTACCAGTTCGGTACTTCGCATGTAATACAACAAAAACTATGCCTCCCGGACAGCTTAGCGCGCAGGTGTGCAGCATTTGAAAAACACCTTTTTTTTTTACTGATTTTTCAACCTCAGCTGTGCCGCACAAAGAAGCTGAGGTTGAAAAAGCAGGAAATAAAGATCAGGTAAGAACCCTGGCGGGCGGGCAGGCCAAACAGCAGCAGATGCAGAACCGGTTCTGTGTCTGCTGCTCTTCAGAGCTACCGGTTCTACAGAGCCAGTCAGAACCGGTAGCATCCCACCCCTGTTTCCCAGGGTTTAGGAGTAACCTCATGAAGGATAGAAAACAAGAACCATTTGCTCCTTGGGAGGAAGACGATGACAAAACCAAATTAAATATTAAACTGCAGAATGATACAAGGATATACATTATCAAGGCCCTGCTTTCCCCAGTTCTAATATATATGGCTGGGAAAGAATCAGAAATTCTGAACAAAGAAAACTAGATGCTTTCGAATTGTGATGCTGGAGATGAGGGTTGAGATTGCCTTGGATTGCAAGAGGAATAAATAATTCAATGCGGAATGAAATAAATTCAGACAGCTTACTTGGAAGCATTAATATTGCAAGAAAACCTTCAATACTTTTAGATGCATGATGCAAAAGCAAAATCGTTAGAGAAAAACCTGAATCTTCGGGGGGGAAAATGAAAGGCCATGAAAAGAGTATAGTAGAAAGAAGACAAAGGAACTAGATGATGGCATAACAGGGGGTTATAAAAACTTTCTTAGATACAGAAAGTGCTGGTTACTTGATGACCATGAAATCATGAAGAATTATAAGGAGTGATTTAATGATAAAAGAGCAGTTCCAATCTTGGTCTAGCACTTTATTAATCCTAACTAGTGTAATTGTGGAAATTTGCATGCAGAACTGCCCAAGACAAATAAATCATAAGTCTGCTAATTAAATTACAGAATGCAGCACAAGGCAGCTTCGTTTTCCCCTTCTAATTGCAAAAGACTGGTTTCTAGCCCTTTGTTGAATAGAAGGCTGCATAGGTCTAAATGTACCACCTATATTATTCTGCACTGGTGATGTCATCCAAATTAGGGGTCCCCAACAATGGTGGGATTCAAACGTTTTTACTATCAGTTCTGTGGGCGTGGCTTGGTGGTCATGGCAGGGGAAGGATACTGTAAAATCTCCATTCTTTCCCCACCCCACTAAGCTGCTTTCCAGCTCCATTTTCCTGTGCAGGGCAACAAAAGAAGACCCAGCCGATCAGCTGGGACTCGGGAGGCAAAGAATAGATGGGGGCGGAGCCAGTCAGAGGTGGTATTCCGAACTACTCAAAATTTCTGCTACCGGTTCTCCAGAACTGGTCGGAACCTGCTGAATACCACCTCTGGTCCCCAATTCCCAATCCATGGACTGGCACCTGGCCATGGCATGCTAGCAACCAGGCCACACAAACAAGCGAAGCCCCATCCGCAGGATGCAGGCAGCACACCAGCACCCTCTCCAACCTGCGGAAAAACCTCTCTCCACAGAACCGGTCCCTGATGCCCAAAAGGTTGGAGGCCACTGATCCAAATGATTGACTGACAAACGGCCACTAACATAAACTGAAAGATCAATAAAAGGTACAAATCAGTTGAGAAACATCACCAACTCTTGACAAGGGATCTTTCAAGGCCAAGAGTGGCATCTGTGAGAAGGAGGGTGAAAAAAAGGCAAGAAAGGATGCCATCTGCCAACAGCCTATTTCCAGGTGTTCTGTTGTTGATATCCACATCCTTTGGAAAAGGATGAAGCGTCTAAAAAGACCACATACTTTGGACTTGAAGGCTCAGAAAGGGGGAGCTGAAATCTGGTATAGTTTTCTTCTGTAATGACCTTAATTAAAACCTTTTGGGCAGTAGTGTGAGCCTATTCTCTTTGAATCCTAGAACCTATTGACAACTAGCTGGCATTATCTAAATACTTATTGTAAAATGCCTAGCCTTATTCAGGATAACTGAGAACAGAATGGAATCTACTTTATGTCTGTCCGCTGGGTTTTTAAAAATATGGTTTTGGGGAGGAAATTTTAAAAACAAAAGTAAACGTTAATATAAACCACCATAAAATAGGAAGAAAAGAAAAAGAAAAAGGATGGAAGAAAGATAAAGTGAAAAAAGAAAAGAAAATAGAAGAAAAATCAGAAAAGAAAAAAGATACAAAGAACTAGCTTATGATCTGAGTTATATGTACAATTGTAGATGTTATCTCTCTGTTGAGTGCGGTTGGTCAGCTACTTACAAATCCATCTGGTGACGATGCTGTATAACCCACATTTTTTCTATTTTACCAAGTGGTTGTGGTCTACTTTATCAAATGCTTTATTGAAGTCCAAGTAAATTATATCAACCCCATTTTGCTGGTCCACTAATTTAGTCACTTCATGAAAAATGCAGTAAGATTCGTTTGACATAATCTCTTTTTGGCAAACCCTGTTGGCATATTGACCTTCCTGATCATATGTGCACATGTGTGCATGCGGACATGTGTGTGTGAGCCTGCATGTGTGTACACACAAACGTGTACATGTTATTTATGTGTGGGTATGCATGGAATTGTTTTGTTTGTAAGCAATCGTTATTATTTACAAAATGTTATCAAGTCAGCTTTTGATGCTGCTTTCCTTCATTCTGCTCACTTTTAGTGCTCTTTAATTACAAATTCTACTCTGAAACACATCAGGAATAAAATGTCCTATTTGGAAACAACTGGCAGCTGCTTTATTTTCCTTGTGGGGTTTTCACAGCTGCCTTCATCCTTGGATTTTAAACACTAGAAGCTGCTGGAGAGGGAAGGAAAAAACAGAGTTGCACACTCTAGGTTACAAATTCCCAGCTGCACTTTCCTAGAATCAAACTCCATTAAAACATCCCAGAATATGGCCAGAATCAGCTGAGAACGGCCAGATTTGCTGTCTTCAGGATCAGTTGGCAGCCCAGAAGTTGAGCAAAGACAGGTCACAGATGCTTGCTTCACATCCAGGAAAAGCTGAGCTCAGAGATATGCCTGAACTGTGAAATTAGTTGTCAAAAAAGAAAACACTGTTTTCACTGCTCCAGAATCAATTTTTCCTCCTGACAAACTATAATTATGTCTTGCTGGAATTTAATGTTGTTAGACAGAAGAGACTAAGCTCTGGTAAAAGTTGAAGCTTACTTCTAAAGATCGTACGTCACTTCTGGGAATCTCCTATTTTAACTTCAGATAAGACTATATTACTTACACCGTTTATGTGACTGTGATGAGATACAGTGATGCCTCATGCCTATAAAACAGAGGTGGTATTCAGCAGGTTCTGACCAGTTCTGGAGAACCGGTGGTGGAAATTTTGAGTAGTTTGGAGAACCGGCAAATCCCACCTCTGACTGGCCCCACCCCCACCTATTCTCTGCCTCCTGAGCCCCAGCTGATCGGCTGAGTCTTCTTTTGTTGCCCTGCACAGGAGAAGGGAGCTGGAAAGCAGGTTAGTGGGGTGGGGATGGAATAGGGATTTTACAGTAATTTCCCTCAAGAGTGGGGTGGGAATGGAGTTTTTACAGTATCCTTCCGCTGCCATGCCCACCAAGCCACGCCCACCAAGCCATGCCCACAGAACCAGTAGTAAAATAATTTTAATCCCACCCCTACTATAAGACTAATATTCCCCTATCTGAGACCCACTAAGTGTGGTTTTATAATATGGAGTAAGCATCTGTGTATCAAGCCTAGATAGGTCAGGATTATGCCTTAAAGTCTTATTTATATCTTGGGGAGGTGAGGACTTGAGACAGGCAATATGTCAGGGTTCCAAGTAATAAAACAGAGTTGTGCTAAAATTGAAAGGGAAAAATTCGTGTCACGTTTAAAATTCATTTGAAAATGTCAGCTCCAGAATTGAAAGCTAGATAAACTCAGGGGTGGCCCTCAGCCGGTCCACGCTGTTTGGGCAAACTGGATGTTAATTTTACATCTGGTTCGGCGAACTGGTAGTTCCAACAACTAGCTGGCCCCACCCACCCTGCCCTGCCCCTCCCAGGAGCCCCCACGTGGCCCATTTTGGATCCCAGGTAAGGGCCCGCACGGAGGCTCAGGGAGGGCGAAAAACAGGCCTCCCGGAGGCCCCCCCAAAAAGCCTTCGGAGCCCAAGGAGAGTGAAAAACGGGTCTCCCAGAAGTTCCAGGAGGCCAGAAATGGGCCCGTTTCTGCCCTCTAGAGAGCCTCCAGAGCCCAGGGAGGGTGAAAATGGCCCCCTGTGGCCTGTTTTTGCTTCCAGGGTGGTGCAGGAGGCTGACTAGGTCACGCCCACCATGGCCATGCCCACCCAGCAACTGGGCTGAGAACGAGTTGTTAAATTATTTGAAGCTCACCCCTGGATATACTTAAGAGGTAGATTTAATTACTGGAAAAAATAATTGGACATATTTACTAACGGTGACTTGGGCCAGCCACCCTTTAATCAGGCACAGCTGGAAGTCTGGCCAATGCCAAAGTGTGGCCTCTGCCCATAGTGGTGATGGTGGTGACCTTAGGTGCCACGTTGCTATCCCAAGTACAAATTTGTTCTACTGGTGCCAAGATCAATTCCAAGCAACATCAAACACTAAATTGATGGGTAAAGTGCTTTCAGTCTTATAAACCCAACAGGTTGGTTATTTGACCTTACTTATTCACACAATGAATATTTTCGGAAATAGAAAATATTTTTCAGAAACAGAAGAGACTCACAGTCAGGCATGTCAGACATCTTTTCACATTTTACAGATTATAACAGCAGCAGCAACAAAACTGCTTGAAGAACTGGGAGAAGTCAGCGTGAGTGGCTGATCAGATGCACGCCACCCAAAGGAAATTTGCTATTAAAGACAACAATTTTCAAACTATATAAGGAGCCTGCCAAAGTAATTGAAGAGACTATATATGTCACTCCTCAACTGCTTTCAATCTGTCTTCACTTGAAGTAACTAAAATGCACCATAGTTTTCTTTATATGGTGAATAGAGAGTTATGAATTTTGGCTTGTTACCCAGTCTCAGGCATGTACTGTATAGATTAATCTCATTATTTAATAACATATTTTTGATCTCACATAATTATTTGTTTTTTAAAAAAATCTGGTATATTCCAAGCATACTTAGGAATTCAGGGCAGCTTTGTCAAAAGGTATGTATGTCCATCATCAAGTTACATTTTAAAACTTCCAGAGGAAGAGACGATCACAGTGAAGAATGAATTGCTGGTGAGCAGCCCAGCTCTTTGGAACTCCACTGGGCAGGGAGAGGATGACAGATTGCCCACATGTGTTCCAAACAGATGTCCCTTGCGAGTAGACCGCAAGATAGTGGTCCCACGATGGGAAAAGCCATTTTGCTTGCTCGTAACCATGGTCAGCACCTTTTAAAATATGCTATGTTCGCACACTTACTTTTGTAATTACATTTGGAAATTATTTGTTAACTACTTTAAAACTATTAGAGACCTTTGGCTCCACAAGTCTGAAAATGATAGATGAATTTTCCTTCTATCCCTCATGAAAGAAAATATTAAGTTTAAGAATTTAACAAGTTTGAAATAAAGGGCAAAAAAAGCTAAACAAGACTTCAGGCAAGAGATTACCGGTTGCAAGCTAAGTGGAGCTAAAGAGTGTTTTATATGTTTATAATGTTTATATTTTTTTATATATTTTTTATATGTTTATAATGTTTATACTTTTTTATATGTTTTTTATGTTTATAATGTTTATACTTGTGTTGAAAATTGGAAGTAAAGTCTTTATATATTGCTTTTCTCACTCTTCACTATATCCTTACTTTTCTTTTCTGTCTATTTTTGACGTTCTTTTTTGTTTCTTTTGCACTTTTCACTCTCTATTTTTCTTTATTTTAGTTTGTATTCAATTTTACTATTGTAATTAAATACAATAGTATTTCTCTATATAATAGATTGTTGTGTGTGTGTGTGTGTGTGTGTGTGTGTGTGTGTGTGTGTATGGTATTCAGCTCTGTTCGGATATTTTCCCACGTCATTATAGTTGTGCTTTTAAAGTTGTAGCAACGTTTCGGCAGAATCTCATCTGCCATCATCAGGCTTGTGCATTGTGTATATTTATTTACATGCTAGAAATACTTTTTTTCCACACCTATGGAATCATTTAAATTATACATGATTACATGTGAATGGAGCATTACTTTCTGCTCACTTGCAAGTGGCAGTTTTTCAGGGCACATATGTATAAAGAAGCTAGTTCTTCAGAAAAAAAAAGACATCAAGTGAATGAACAGGGAGAGGAAACAAGGGAATTTGGCAGGCACAACGCAGTGGAGAGATTCCAACCAACTCCAATTAAGAACAAAACAAACAAACAAACCTTTAGGGTAATCTGCAAAGAAAACTGAAAATTTTGTTCTCCTGCTGAAGAGAATGGAAACTATATCTGCTGAAAGTACAATTTTGTGTTCTTATTGGAGGAAAAGGAAAGGGGCCTGGAAAAAGAGTGTCTACACTGCAGTTCACCACGAAAAAGGAGAACTTTCTAGATTGGACATATGAAGCTCCTCAGGAGGCAGAGAAGGAAAACAAAAAACAGCGAAAAACTAGTAGAGCTATGTGAACCAGAAAAGTAAAGAGTTGGGGAGATATTCAATGTTGTTCAGAGCTTAGCAATTAGTATCAGACTTTCCCTGTAGAAGACAATCCCTAGCCATCTGAGGCAATTTGATCTGCATGGAACAGAGAAACAACAACTCAAGAATTATTTTGAGAAAGAAGTGCCCTTCGGTGGTAGGGATTTCCTTAACAAAAGAAATTGATGCCACAATGGGCGAATGTCAGGTCTGCCATCGCATTGCTTCAGCCCTGTTTTGCTGCGATGGCATCCTGCCCTAAAAGCGGGGAGAAAGGAGCAAAGGGATAAAGGGAAGGAAGATGACAAGATGTGAGTAAACAGAGGCGCCACCCTAGAACAGAGCTTGAGAGAATCAAAGACACAAGTCTGGGAATGGAGTGCGAAATGCCCATCCAAAGAGGTGTCAAAATGTGGCGCTGCTATCAAAACACCTCATTTGAATCTGATTGGACACGTCCACGATGACCAAGAGGGGAGGGCTTGAGAGAAAGAAAAATTACCAGAACAAGCAGGAAATCCTAAGATCGGGCTTTGCTACGGTTGTAACCACTTGGTATTAGTAAAAGTATATCTTTCAGTACAAAATGGAATCCGAGGGTCTTTCTTTCCCGAAGGCCCAAACTGGGACTGGTCTGACAGGAGACCTGATCTGGTAAAGCAGTAGCTGAGTTGTTTTCTAGATACCAGCGTCTAAGACAGGGGTCTCCAACCTTGGCAACTTTAAGCCTGGAGGACTTCAACTCCCAGAATTCCCCAGCCAGCTTTGCTGGCTGGGGAATTCTGGGAGTTGAAGTCCTCCAGGCTTAAAGTTGCCAAGGTTGGAGACCCCTGGTCTAAGAGATGAACAGGCTGCTGAGACTCTTCAAACCTACCAATAATCATCACTTCCTACAGATGCATGTGAAATGGAGATTTTGCAGTATCCTTCCCCTGCCATGCCCACCAAGCCATGCCCAAAGAACCGGTAATAAAAAAAAAAAATTGAATCCCACCACTGATGCTTTCCCCTTTACTTAGTGCCTTCTAGTGGATAGGCAAGAAAAGGAAGCTAAAATTGAACCTTGGAGACCTGAAAGGCAGTAAGATGCCAAGAATTCTATATGTCCACATGTGATAGGTTAGCTTTGCATTAATTATGAAAAGATAGCTCTTATTTTCAGCTGTATCTCAGCTGGATTTAGAGGCACAACATTGTGTTATAATGTATTTTCTTCAATGCACAGTGGGATTTTCCAATTCATTTCAGGATCAAGACTCCGACCTCTGACATTCAGCAGATCCACTAAGGATGCACCCATCCTATCTAGTAGATCTTTAAACCAAACCAGCTCTTAAACCAGGGTAAATTTTCATCAACTTCAACCAAAAGTTTCTGGAGTTTAGCCACTATTATGTACTCTAGATCAGGGGTCCCCAACCACCGGTCCGTGGACCGGTACCGGTCCATGGAACAAGTCCTACCAGGCCGCTGGTTTGCTGGGCGCCGCCATCTTGTTTTGATGAAAAAGTGCTTCCGGTGAGCTTTTCTGGGTAGAAAGCTCACCGGAAGCACTTTTTCATCAAAAAAAGATGGCGGCGCCCAGCTAATGCAGGTACCGGGCCGCGCCATAAAAAAGGTTGGGGATACCGGGCCGCGGCATAAGAAAGGTTGGGGATCACTGCTCTAGATCTTAACCAAAAATGAAAAGCTTGTAACTGGCCAATGCTTATTCTTTAAAAACCCAAATATTGAATTCATCTAACATTAAACATTAAAAAAAAAATCCACTCCTGGCTGAATACTTAAAGATGTATAAAAATCTGAGATGTTCCTCCTTACATAATGGATCTATAAATAGTTATAAACTTTCTCATCCATATTTAACAAAGATGCTATGTTACATAAACGGATATCCCTGATGTGGAAATCTATTTGTCTAATAATCGAATCGATCCAACGTTTGCTCACTAACAGCCAACGCTTATTCAACTGTAGGATCTGAATAACTATTTAAACAGAGGATAATCATTTTTATATAGGAAAAAGCAATGTCCTCGTGAAATGAAAATTTGGTCATTTGAAGGAGTAACAAATCTCACAGTTCTTCCAGAGACTATGGTTCTGTGATTGCACTCTCTCAACCTAATTTCACCTTTAACATCAAGAGGCCACTTTAGTTCTGTGGATCTGGGACATTCCAGGGGCAAGCAAGGTTTCAGTAACATTGCTAGTTCACAGCTAAGAGCCTCTCTGTGGGCATCTAAGTCCATACACCTGTAATAGATCTCCCAACCTAGCAAAGGTTTAGGGCTCTGTATAAATTAACCTTGCTGGATATTGATGTCTTAATGACAAAATAATTGAGTTCTCTCACTCTTCATTTTCCTAATAGTAAAACAAGTTCAAAATACACTGAGGAGGTGAATAAAGCACGTACCAATTAAGACGGGCCATTAAATGCTGAGTTAAATGGGCGGTAAACTTTCGAGTGCTAATAGCTCAACCATCCTCAAAGCTGTAGCAGTCTAGACCCGTGATGGCGATTGTCCACGTTGCGTGCCAAAAGTGTGCGCGTGTGTGCCCGTGCACGTGTGCGCGCTTGCATGCCTGCACCCATGATGCAATGTGCACTCCTCCTGCCCCTGAGCATATGCATGCGACCCCCTGCATGTGCACCATGTGCCTCTGCGCATGCAACCCCCCCTGCACGCCGCATGCCTCTGCGAATGCGCACACGTCTCCCATACACACCTCTCCCCACACATGTGTGGCAGATACCTGACAATCGACGCTGCCTGGTGGGGGGGGGCCAGCCCACTGCATGCGCAGTGGGGCTCTTCTGGCCGACCTCTCGCGTGCCCGCAGAAGTGACTCTGTGTGTCACTTCCAGCACACGTGCCATAGGTTCGCCATCACGCATCTAGACTCTAGGGAAAACTTGGAGAGACTCATTCCACCCTTTTCTCTCATCAGATTTTGTGGTACCAACAGATCAAATTGTTTATCCAAGACAGATAATCATGTTGTTTTTTTATTAAACTATTGAACATTAACCAGCAAAGTAGCCAAACAACATGCAGCCTTAGACTTAAATCAGATCTTAAATCAGCTTCTCACAAAATCTGTTTTGGTTTATGAAGCCCACAGGTTCTTTTGAGCATTGGGAAACATAAGTGCACCCTTTCTAATGAAGATATACTGTATGCTGAAGAGTAAGGAAACAATGTACAAGGCAAACTGACCACAGCTTAAAAGAAGTATCTCTTCCACACAAGAAGAAGCTGTTGGTTAGGAGATGGAATGTACAAAAATAACAAGACTCAAACTGTACAGCATTATTAATTGATTTCCATTTCATAGCATATTTCACAATGCAGATTCTTGTAAATTGTGGTTATGTTCCTAAAAGCAGGATTTTTTTTAACAAACTGCGCCAAAGAGGAATTGACATAGCTGTGAAAGAAAGTTTCTGTAAATAAATTTTTCCATCTGCTTTAAATTGGTTTACTCCAAATCAGGTTTTTTATTTGTTGCTCATTTCCTAAAATACAAAATATAACCATGCAAAGGGCCTTTCATTGTAGTGTAATGCAGTAGATATTATGTAATGGGTTTTTTTTAAAAGCAGACATCCATATAATTTTCTTGGAGAAAGAATTTTCTCTATCTAAAATAAATCTTCAAAAAATTCGTAGGAGAATATCCCCTCATCCCCAAATTCAAATTATAATTGAATATGCATTGATGAACTGCTGTATTTGCTTAATGAGACAGGACATTGAACTAGAGCTAAAATTGTTCTGTTCCATCCCTTGGGTTGGATTCAACTGAGGATAAGGAAGAAAAAGCCAAAATTACCTGCCAATCACAAGAAGCTGTTTTTAATAGGTTTTAAAGGTTGAGATTGCTGATGTAGTTCAGAATTTGAATACCTGAATACCAGAGTAAGTGTAACTATTTCCTTTTCAACATTTTAGAAATCAGTGTATATCCACATAGGTCTCTTTAGACATCTTTGATTTTGACTACTAGTCATAATTATTCGTGATTGTGCCTTCAGTATGTCTTTTTGTTTGTATGATTTCTACAGTAGTTTTTCTCATAGTTTTTTTTCTTCAGGGTTTTAAGATGACCTGCTGACTGAGTCCATAAGAACCTTTTCTTAAATCCATTATACACTTCTCTTTTCCTTCCTTGACAGTGGTGTGTTTCAAAAAAAAAATTACCACAGGTTCAGTGGGTAAGGCTTGGTGGGAGCGATTTGCACGTGCGCCAAATGCACACTTTGCACAGGCACAGAGGCTTTCCTACTCTCCTCCTGCAATCCTGCACTCTCCCTGTCGCTTCAGCAGCTGACGGGTGGCAATCTGCTGTGCCATGCAAAGCAGCTGTGTTTCAAAAGCAGGGAATGAAGACAGGGGTGGGATTCTACCAGTTCGCACCTATTCGGTAGAATCGGTTGTTAATGTTCTAAGCAGTTCAGAGAACCAGTTGTTTGAAGAAATTACTGGCCTAATCCTGTAACGAAGGCAGGAAGGAAACATTCTGGTGTTGCTTACAGAAACTGCCTCTCCGTTAACCCTTATTACATTCTTGCCAGGACTAGACTTCCTGTCTCAGGAACATCTCTGGAGTATTTTTTCCTTCCTTTGCTGATACTTTGCTTGTGTGGAGTGATCATTCAAAGTTACAATGGCACTGAAAAAAGTGACTTATGACCATTTTTCACACTTACGACTGTTGCAGCTTCCCCACAGTCACGAGAGGCCAGGCGAGGAGATGCGTGCCTCGATGTGAGTGATATTGAGTTGGCTACGCCCAGCCAGTCACATGACCACCAAGCCACGCCCACCAACTAAGCCACGCCCACATAACCAGTTGTTAAAAAAATTGAATCTCACCCCTGAATGAAGATTAGTATGGGAGCCCGAGTGGGTGGGTGGGCCCAACAGCAGAGGGTCGGAGGTAATCGGTTCGGTCTCTGCTGTTAATCAGTGCTACCGGCTCGGCAGAACCAGGCCGAACCGGAGAATACCACCACTGTTCCTTGATATGAACTTATGGGTACCATTATGCTCTTGTTCCAACAGATGAGATACCTTCACTTCTTCAACCATTCTCATATTTATTTGTTGATTTATTTATTTATTTAAAACTCTTGTATGGCCGCCCACCTTATGTGCTACACTTCTGAGTGAATCGCATTTGTAAGGCTCCCAAAAACAGTAAAATCAGAAACCAGAACTCCAGCCAATATTTTCTCAAACATCAACAAATACCATTCTCAGGCTTCAATCTTGCCTTATCCCACTGCTTAGTAAGGGTTAGATCTAGAATACTCAAATGCTCTCAACAAAATTTCTGTGCTGCAGACTGTGAGTTTTGATGCAGTCATTGCAACACCTTCCTTCTTTCAATTTGTTTTCTTTCTTTTGAATGAGTTGTAGCCTCAGTAGTAGCCTTCCACATGTATATACATCCATACACGTTCCATCTTATGCATCAGTATATTTCACATCATATTTTCCTCCTGTGTTAGGACTTCCAATTCTTCATGTTTGTTTCCTGTACTTTGCACTGGTGTAGAAACAGATTGTGAGCAGTGCTTTCTGTTGGGTTGCTGCCGCAGTTTCTTGCCAATCTCCATCCTCATTGTCTCATGTATTTTTGGTAGTAAATCCAGCCCTGAGCTTTGCCCATCTCCCTTTTATTCTAGATCAATACCCTCTTGAATAGATTGGTGAATATGTTCTTTCCGGTTTTTATAAGATGTAGCCATAGATCTTTTATATAGATCAGGGCTGTTAAACTGGCGGCCCACAGGCCAGATGCATCACGCGCAGACCACATGCACCCCAACTCCGTGAAGGAAAAAAAATGCTGTGATACATCACGTGACATCAATGTGACACTGCGAGTTTGACACTTGTGATATAGATGATTCAACCCGATTGCAAATGGTCCAAATTAGCCAGTTACCGGAACGTGTTCTCTCTTACATGTATGTCTTGATGTTCAGTTGAAAAGATTGATAAAAACACTATTTATGCTTTCAGTCTTTTTCCTTCCTATCCAGGACCTCATAGTCTCTGGAAATCTGCTTGGAGTCTTTTCCGGTTGGCAATATTGTTCAATTCCCTCCCCACTCCTGGGGGAAGGTTTCTGCAAAATCCCATTCCCTCCCCACCCCATTAACCTGCTTTCCAGCTCTGTTCTCCTGTGCAGGGCAACAAAAGAAGATCCAGCCGATCAGCTGAGACTCAAAGGGAGGCAGGGAATAGATGGGGGTGGGGCCAGTCAGAGGTGGTATTTGCCAGTTCTCCAAACTACTCAAAATTTCCGCTAACGGTTCTCCAGAACTCGTCAGAACCTGCTGAATACAACCTCTGGAAAGCATGCACATTGCATTTTGTAACATGGGTTTCCACAGAACATCTAACTTTAATACCTCAAGAAGTCTTTATTATATATGAGCCAATGGATATTAGGACAGAAAGAAAGTTATGTATTGAATAAGCTTAGCTTGAAGATAAGTTTGACATTAAACAGAAATCAGCATCAAAAATATGAATAGTTTTAAGGTATAGAAAACCACTGATGTAGCTAGCTGGGATGTGGATGCATGAAAAGTTAAGATTGTGGTTGCAACTGAATAACTGAAATTTCCATCTTGTTTCCCCGCCCCCCTTTTGCTAGATAGACTAGCCATACGAACCAGCATTGAGGATTCTGCCTTAAATTGCTGCAGATGTAGTTAGATTTTTCCAGAGGGTAGAATTAATTCCTTGGATCACATGGGCATGGGAGAAAACAGGGTTTTTCTCCTTGTCTCTCTGTTTGCAAAGCTGGAAAGCTGACTTCCTTGGCGATCGAAGCTTTCCAAGTTTTGAGACATGGAAACCATGACATTAGAACAAATCTGAGCCAAATATAAAAATAAAAGACAAACCACAAAAACGTTTTACAGGCACAAACAAGTCATGACCAAACAGTTTCAGTGCCGTCTGAGAATATGAAATTTCACTGTTTTGTGTTTTAATTATTTAAAATAAAAAATATTCAGGTCTTCAATCTTTTTAATGGACTGACTTTGTATTGTGCCAAATATTTCAAATACAATTTGCCCCGCAATTCAAAAAGCAATTAGAAAAACACTGACTTCATTTAGGAGTGAAAAAACCCACATGTTTTATTTATAAAGTACTGTGTTGGTTTTGGTGTTAGCATTCACTAAATGCAAAGAAATCTGCGTCCAAATATGACTGTGGAGAGTGTAAAGTAATATACAGTATATACAATCCAATCTATGATGCACGCAATGCCTTTTCATATGGATATTTTTAGTACAACTGGAACAAAAGTGGGACACCCAATTTATCATCTGGGTTTGTGACCTTTAAAACTGCCAAATATGAGCACAAGTATTGATTTCAAAATTGAAAATAATTCCCGAAATAGCTCTAATGCCAGACCTAGTCAGAGAAAGTGAGATAAGCTCTCTTCCCAAAATCCAAAATAATACAACCTCCACCAGAACAGTGTCAGCCTTGGGAGCCATATTAGCTTCAAAAGCTTCCATGCTGCCACATTGTTGTGCCTGGGAAATTGGGAGGGGACATTACTAGGGTGGATGTAGTTAGACATAATAGCATTCTTATTCTCAGTCAAGGTCATGTCATCCTGCACCCGGACAAGGAGTGGTTAGAGAATGTCTTCAGTTGGGACGGATGATGATTGGGCCATGAGATGGACTGATGGATGTAGAGGATGGGTCTCTGATTTTCAATTACCAAGGGAAAACCCGGAAGCCTCAGATTCGGGTTTTCCCAGATGTGCCAATATGACAACCCTAATAAAATGGAACTTTGAGAAAATGTCTGTCTCGGAGATTTTGGAGTTGGAGTTTGTTTTTTGGAACGCTGACAAACATTTTGCGTGCCTTTCTACCAGTCTGACAAATTTCTGCCACTAAAAATAGTTATTAAAGACAATCATAATGGTCTTTTTTTTTCAAAAGGGAAAATGTATGAGCAAATAAAAGGGATACCCAGGGGATACCCAAAATCAGGAGTCATTGCAAAAACTGTCCTGTGCGAACTAGAACACTGTGCATTTCAAATCTACACACCTAAATTTTGATGCCATTACATGGACCCACACCAGGGGTGAAATTCAATTTTTTTTCCCTACTGGTTCTGTGGGCGTGGCTTGGTGGGACGCAGTCTCTAAAAGGAAGAAGGCGGGTGGGCATGGGCGGGGCCAACCGATCCAAATCATCCATACCACCTCTCCCGAGGTGGTGCGAGATGGTTGAACTTTACCCCTGGACCACACGTTTGTCATCATCAAAGGAAATGCACTGAAAGACTTTCATATGCTACTGAACTCAATCTTCCCAGACATACAATTCACAATGGAGGAAGAAATGGCTAGACAGTTACCATTTTTAGATGTGCTTGTCAGCAGGCAGAAAGATGGAAGCCTAGAAACCAGAGTTTATCGTAAGGCCACCAACACTCCACACATTCTTAGTTTCAACAGTAACAATCTACTGTCACACAAAAAACAGCTGCATTAGAACACTATAGAGCAGAATGAGAATTCCCAGTAGTGTAGTAAGCTAAACAACTGGAGAGAAGGTACCCACATGAACAATTCAAACAGAAGGGGTACCCACAAGCATTTTATTACAAGATGCCTGCACAAAAAGTAAAGGAGAAAAAAGAAAAAAGAAGGTAAAAGACCAACTATAGGGCTCACCCTGCCATACATCAAAAACATTTCAGAAGCAGTAGAATGCAGCTTCCATGATCTTCAGGTGGGCATCACACACTGCCCAGAGGCTACCGCATGAGGACAAATTATGCACTGTAAAGATCATTTGGAGGTGGGAGATGCTTCCAATGTAATCTATCGGATCCTCTCATGGATTCCCCCTGTGACTGATAGGACAAATGGAGAGGAAGCTAACCACCAGATTGCAAGAACACAAGCAAGCCGTCAGATGAGGAGACGAGAACTCATTGGTAGCCTCACATTGCAATGAACAAGGACACACATTAAATTTCATAGCTAGTAAGATCATTGGCCACGCAGTTACAAAAATAGCCAAGAAAACGATTGAAGCCTAAGAAATGGGTCTCTTCCATAAGATGGGCTCCAGCATGAATGTGAAAGCTCAAAAGATTAAATCTCTGCTCCTGGTGACCAACCCCAATTTGATCGCACATCACTATCCTGGGACACATATATTTGCCTTCCTTTGTGACAATAATAATAATTCATTAATTAATTGTTGCATTTCCTGTAAAGACAATGCACATTAGTGGGTCTTCACATTATCTTCTTTTGGGAAATGACCACCCAGGCCGGAAAGAGGGGTCAAGTGGGGTATTAGTCTCAAATTGCTGTGTAGCTGCAAGAGGACTCAAGATTCATGAAACCTTATCTAGCTTTTTTCCAGGAGACAAGCAGTTTCTTATATTATA
The DNA here is from genome assembly GCF_049901735.1 of Notechis scutatus. Taxonomy (NCBI): domain Eukaryota; kingdom Metazoa; phylum Chordata; class Lepidosauria; order Squamata; family Elapidae; genus Notechis; species Notechis scutatus. Next base: position 20,747,390 of record NC_142014.1, read on the forward strand.
GGTAGAAGTCAATAAAGTTCTTAGTTTAATGATTTATGAGTGGATTTGGTTCAAGGATGTGATTCAACCGGTGTAACAACCAGTTTGGTGAGCACACACTCTGCATGCGCACAGAGGGTTTGCTACTGACCTTCTCCTACAATCCTGCACTCTCCCTGTGTATTAAACAGCTGACATGCGACAATCTGCTGTGCCCCACGAAGCAGCTGAAAATAAAGGTCAGCATAGGAAATAAAGGTCAGCATAGAGCCGGGACAGGTGGGCAGGCCCAGCAGCTGATCATCGGAGCAAACCGGTTCAGTAGCTGGGAGCTCTGGTTCAGCTGAACCGGGCTGAACCAGTAGAACACCACCAATTTGGTTGCTTGCACCTGACATCTTCATAACAACAACTCCAAACAAACAACCCAAAAGTCCGTCAAACAACATTTTATCCTAGATCTTCCTAGGGTAGCAACATGCATTCCAATAGTATTTTCAAGCCCTCCTTAAAAGGAATTCTGATTAGCCAGATTTATACATTTGCCTAAGTGGAAGAAGACTCAAACTATAGAAGGGACAGGCACACAAAATCACACACATACATAATGTTAGGTATAACATTGATACCAAACATGGTTTGGGTGAATAAATATATAAAACTTAGATAGCATGGTTTAAGTGCTTATCACTTTAAGCACAATGCTGCAGGCAATTAGCCGATTAAGGGTGCGGTTAGAAGTTACAATATAAGGAAGCATTAGAAGCTGGAAAGCTTACTGCGACTAACTGTGTCTTACTGTGACTAACTGTGATTACTGACTGTGAGTGCCTGTGACTGAACTGTTCTTGTTTGCTACTGTTTGCTGATTTACTGCGTAATTCTACTGTTCTACTGTTTGAACGTCTTGTTGAATATCCAGCGTTTGTTCCTCTGGAGAGAGGCACCGGAGGAGGAGAAGATATCTTTATCGGCTGATAAAGATATTGTAAGGACTCTTAACTTGGACTGTAATAGTGAGTCTTACTGGATGGAAATATAGTGAATGACAATTGGACTGAATGACAATGCTTTAAGCTCTAAATGGATTAAAAACTATTTAAACTACAAACAGTGTTTGTGTTCAGTGTGTGTATACTCTGGGGCCCTTCCACTCTCGTTTGGCTTCCTGGCTTGACTACTGCTGCAATACTCTGCTAGGGGTTAATCCCCAAACACTAACACATAAAAATATTTTTAATAAAATAATAAAAAAAGTTCAGTCAAGCTCAACTCCTGCTGACTTCCCTATATAGCCAGCCATTTGGAGGAATTCACCTAGCTGCTAACCATGCCTGATTTTGCTTAGCATTTGGGATGCCATCCCAAGTCAGCCTTGGCACAGCATTCTATAGCACTAAGATGTTTCAAAGGACTATATGAAGGTTGGAAGAGAATTCATACATGTATCCATGCAACTGGAAACTGACTTTCTAACTCTTCTGGAAATATGTATTGAATTCTTCAGGAAGATGGGAGTGAATATTAGGGAAAAACTGGAGGAACAACTTGAATATCTTCACTGTTTATAGAGTGTGGTGAAAAAAAAGTCACAGATGGCAGTGACAATGGCATTGTTGAGGCATCTCCTGTCTTTTTAATATTCATTGCACATTTCAAAAATAGCAGAGCCTCAGGTGCATTGTTGTGCTTGCCATCTTGGCTTTCTTGACAAAACCATACATACACTCCTGTTTCCCCCCCCTGTGGATTGCAGGGCTTCCCATCTTCCAGGTTTGGCAAGGGGTCACCTCAGGTTGGCTTCAATTGTAGCTACATCTATGTCGAGAATCTATTTACTGTGGGGCAGGCTGGAAGAGAAAGGGAGCAGGACAGCTCTCGGTCCTGGAAACCATTAGGGTAGCTGTTTCCTGAAGTGAGAAACAAGATGGACACCTCTCTTGGTAATTACGCTTATCAAGTTTTTCTTATCGTTGTTATTTCTATGAATAAGGGTATGTTATTCATAGCAGTAATATACAGTATATTATTGTATAACTAGTACCCTGTTTCTCCAACAATATGGCCTCCCCCAATAGGAAGTCCCAGCATGTTTTATAGGCATGAAATGAAATTAAGCCCCTCCCCCAAATTAAGGCCTATATTAAAACATGCGAAATGGGGGAATGGTGGGGGGCTTGCGGTTAGGAAGTACTTTGTTGCACACCCGGATATGGTGCTGCCTGCGTTGACCCCAATACGAAGTGCCCCACCAACGCCGAGGTCAACATCCAAGCCGTCGCCACCCACCCACCCAAAGATGCAAGGGGGGAATTAAGTCACCCCTGAAAAGACAGCCTAGCCATTTTTTGGGGCTCAAAAAAAAAAAAAAAAGACCCGGCCTTATTATATGAGAAACACGGTATAACTACTAGCAATACAGTACTGTTATGAAGGATAATATGTATTTCTTCTTAGCCCAGTATTCAGGCAAGTTCCTTTATAAAGTACTAGCTCTATACCTGTGCTTCACTACGGAACTATGTGGTTGGGCTTACTTTTTGGGGAGGAAAATAAGGGGGAAAAATTGTGCCTTTGCCTACCAGCATCCATTGGTATTCACCTGGCTAGCGTCCGGTCAGTGTGTGAGAGAGTTGGGGGCTGTTTGGAAACTTGAAGCAGTATTTGCTGTGTGAGCAAGGAGACAGCAAGGAACCTGGGCATGGCTTAGCTCAACTGTTGCGTACTAAAGCTGGTTGCTACTGTGAAACTAAAACTGAAACTCCTCTCATCTGCTCGTGTTTTACATTTGGAAGAAATTTCTTTTCAGGTGGGGAGGGGGAATAGAACTCCTTAGCATCAGAGCATGTTAATAATAATATATGATATACTAATGGTCATTTCGAAAAATCCTTTCTTAGTGAGCACCTAGAAGCCAAGAGGAACACACGTGCCAAATTTCAAGTTTGTAGGCTTTATGGTTCTGGAGATTTTGTGATGATTCATGAGCGGTATTTCGCTTTTATAGAGAGAGAGATAATAAAAACCAAAATCACAGGTCACGATACAAAATGCAAGTTTAAGTAAGAACTTCAAAAACAAACGAATCAAAGCATCTACACTGAAGTTCCAACTACCTCAGCCACAGAATCTTATGTTAGCCCTGGTGATAACCCAAGGACTTCCAATGCACACAAAGGCACCCCAGGGCACCCAGATTTTCTATTGCTTTCTTGGACTCTATCTGATCCAGTGCTATCTTGCAACTGAGTCAGTTGGCATTATGTAAGCCCAGGCACGCACAAGGCTGCCTAGGGAATGCTGCATGTGAAGTCCACACATCTGAAGCGGCCAAGATTGAGAAACACCATGCTACAGTATTATCTGCATAATAGAGGAGTTACTGAGAGAAGGCAGTTCAACAAACAAGCATCAGGAGAAAGAACAGCGGCCAGGTAAGGAAAATCATCCCACATCTATCACAAGTAGAGTTATCCCTGGGCAACTCTACTAGTGAAAACTGCAGACTACCAATCACTGCTAGATCTTCACAGCTCTGACACTGATTCTGAACAAGAACACACACACACACACACACACACACACACACACACACACTCCATTTAAAACTAGCTGGCTGACATTGCTTCCTCATACAGTTTTACCACTGCTCTGTTTTGTCCTAGAAATGATAATAATAATGACTCATATAAAACCTATATCAGTTGCCAGAAAATCAGGAATCCACTCAGACCCTTTGTCAAGACTACTAAAGCATGATTAAGCAAAAATAAAAAAGCTACATGGTGTAGATTCATATTTCCTCTGTTATTCTAAAGAGTTGGAATAGGAAAATATTCTTCCCCATCTAATTTCTCCCAAGTAGAAAATTGAAAATATATTGGAAAGAATATGCAGCTCCATTTTCTAGGCTTGAATCAATCACAAGTTTTGGAGGATTCAGAATAAACCGTTTTTGTCTGTGAATGAAGAATATTTTTTTTTTTACAGAACATATATTTGAACAACTATATTTGTCTTTCTGTCTGTCTGTCAGTCAGTCTGTCTATCTCACTGTCTCTCTTTCCCTACCTACCTGAATTACATTTCATCTGTTTGTTCAGGAAAGTACCCAACGTTTGTTTAGCAACACTTAAGAAAGCAAAACAGCATAAAACAGAAACAGAATATAACAAGTTAAACATATCAAACAAAAAGCAAATATAAAAAATAAGTAGCCAATGTGAATACTAAAATATATAATGATGGTCTGGTGTTTCCTTGAAAAGGAAAAGGCAGGAAAGGTAGAAGGCCAGAGAAACTTTTGAAAACTTCTTGTGAGAATCATGGACTAACCCCAGCACAGAGTATCAAAGAAGGATGCCCTTTACAAAAGTATTTAAAAAATATCTATATAAAAAAAACATAAATAACAGAATAGAATAAAATAGAATAGAATAGAATAGAATAGAATAGAATAGAATAGAATAGAATTCTTTATTGGCCAAGTGTGATTGGGCACGCAAGGAATTTGTCTTGGTACATATGCTCTCAGTGTACATAAAAGAAAAGATACATTTATCAAGAGTCAAGAATCATAAGGTAAAACACTTAATAATAGTCATAGGGTACAATAAGCAATCAAATCGTACTAGGAAACAGTCAATAAAAATCATTCGGATACAAGCAACAAGGTTACAGTCATACAGTCATAAGTGGGAGGAGATGCGTGAAAGGAAGGATGGGAGGATTAATAGTAATAGTAATGCTGACTTAGTAAGTAGTTTGACAGTGTTGAGGGAATTATATAAAAAGTATAAAAAGAATTTTTGCCCTGGCAAAGATCAGATTCTTTGGAATTTCTGAACCTCATTTTATATACGTAGCCAGTATTTTTCTTCCTTTTTGATAGGCATATCTGTGTACATGTGTGGATGTGTGTGCCTGTGTACTTTTAGAATATCTCCTAATAAAGTAATCAAGTAGTAGTAATTAATTAAAATTGGTTGTAAACCTGACATGTTTGATTGATGAGGCTTTCTCTATCTATGCATCTTCCTATTTTGTAACACATCTGCCCATAACAAAAGGGTCACGAAGGACTTTCTTTCCCACCTTAACAACTAGAAAGGAAACCTCCACTTGGAGGTTTCAAAAAACCAACCCCAGGAGTCCTCCCGAAAATGATACCTGGGGTGATTTTTTTCCTCCTACCAACAAACAGCTGATTTTGTCACCAAGGCCAGTTCTTTGGCAGTTTGCTCCCTAGATTTGAATGGCAACAACTAGGAAAGACCCAAAATGATCATTGGATGACTCTGCACTTGCCTGGGAAGAAAAATCTTGACAGTTTTAATTCTTGCTAAGAGTAATCAGAGCTTTGGGTCTCCATTTTTTCCTGTCAATGTTTTGTTTAGAGGAACACCTTGGTTTTAACATCACCTTTTGAATTTTTATTTTATTTTTTTGTTTATGTCTTTAACTATCAATCATCTGGTTGAATTCTGGCTTATTTTATACCCTTGCTAGGTTACAAATGTGAATTGTTACCTCTTTTTACCAGTTTATGTTGGAGTAGCTTTTGCTGCATGGAAGTCGATGGTGTAAAAATTTTCCCTTTGCCGATGAAAGTGATCTGATCTGATTTACATTCATATCAGATTTCTACTGCAAGGATTTTGTATTTTACTAGTTATTAAGGTTGCTTTGTTTTGCTTTTGTGTAACAGCGATCAAATTATGTTTGAAGTCAGCTCTGGGTTTCGTTGCAACCCAGAGCTATATTTATACATGTTATACTTTGGATAACAACATAATTACTATAGCCACCTTCCGGCTGCCTTCGCTGCCTAACATCCAACATCCTTAAATTAAAGAAACATGGTAACTGCACCTTTCCCCTGCTCAATGAGTCCATGTACCCCCATTTGCCACCCCCTTGACATCCAGCCATGAATCATTATTATTGCACCACTCCTTGTCAGGAAGCCGATGTCAGTTATTTGAAGAATATTCATCATAATGTCCACGTGGTAACACAAGGCAAGTAAAAGACTATCATCGTATCACACCCTGGCTGTCTCAGCTCCAGTCCGTTCTTTATTGGAGTCGTGACAGAAGATTCTTTGAATAACAAAGTCTGTGGAGATACTTACAACTGAGATCTATGATTTTGGGAAATGAAATGCAATTTTGTGGAAAGATCCTAGTTATAATTCTAAGGAATATTTTCATTAAGAAACAATTGAGGATATTTGATCCTGGATGGATCAGAGATAATGACTACAGTGGGTTATGCTAGATTAGAAGCCATTGTGTGAATATATTTAAATAAATGTCTAATTAAATAGGTTGGTGTCAGAAATGGGGGTAATCTTTTGAAAGGGCATTTAAATTTATTCCTGTTCTATCAAGTAGGAGTTTCACAAGAGGGTGTCAAAAAGCCAAGATGGCAGCTATGATCATACAGTTGAAGGGTCATCTATCTTTTTACATGTGTGAATACATATAATATTCATTAAGTATCTTCTCAGCATGAAATTTTAGGCCATGTAAATTATCTGAGCAAATCTGTTTGATCTATAGTCCTGTCTACATATTGCTTATATTTTGTATTTTTTTTTCATATACACTTTAAAACAATACACAAAGTGAATGAAATTGACATCACCTGTTTGTATTTTTGGGAGATGTATTTAAAACAAACAGAATTAGCAAGTACTAACCCATTGGATAAAATGACTCTTGGAAAGAGCTTGGCTCTCTAAAGGATAGCAAAAATGTATGTGCAAAAAAATTAAATTCTTAAACATTTAAGAATCCCAAGGGCCCTCCCGGCCCTATGATTCTATGTCTATGTCTAAATCCTCATGTGAGAAGGTTTTCTGATTTGGATAATAAACAAATGATAACAGAGGACTTGGAAAATTGACTAGAGGGAAGCAGAGAGAGAAAAAAGATAACAGCATATAACAAATTTCAATTTAGTTTTTGTTCCTCTGTACAAAGTGTTTTTTTAAATCCTTTATGCCAAAATAAATAGAAACTAGCTATTGTTCCACAAAAACTTTACTTCAATCTCTTTTTGAGAACATTCTCAATTGACATGCAATGCTGAGTAGACTTCCAGAATATTCTGAAACTGTGGGAACTTTCCTGAATTTTTTAGAATGGGCCATAATTTTCTAGAACTTTCTGGAATCTTTTGGAACTTTCTAGCATTTTCTGGGATTATCCAGTAATATCCATAAAAGTATAGGTGCCTTAAACCAACATTCTGTTGTCTAATTGCTGAGTAAGAGAATAGTGAATAGCAATCTTTGATTTAGATGGCATCCAGTAGATGTATTTTGCACCCAGATGCATTTTGCTACATGTGTGGACAATTTATCAAGACAAGAGCGAAAAAGTACTCTGTGAAAGTGTCTGTTAAGATGTGAAAGGCCTACAAAGTGCATTTTGGCATGTCTGCCTGGGATCAAGACAAGCCCTGGACACTCATTTCACATGCGAACACAAAACTTTTGAAGGTAAAGTGAACAATTGCTGTTTGCTAGATGGAATTTCAGTGATTTATCACAGTTTAAAAGAATTGCAATTAAGAAAATTTTCACAGTTTTCAGTGTTCTAGGAAAATACAGACTACAATATATATTTATGCTCTATGGTAATATATTGCACAATATTAGATAATGTATGAAATATCATTTTTTAAATTTATATAATCCTGTTATGTTTATAGGTTGGTACAGGGAAGAAAAGAGCCATGAAGTTTGCTATCCCAAGAATTTGGTGGGAACCGACTGACCACTCAATCAACTGCTACTTCTGCATGCTGGACCCTTCCAAACATTGAACTGGCAAGAGTGTGCCTCCCATCATGTATCCAGACATTCCTTCATCTATCGCCCTGGTACCACACTGCCCTGAGCTCTCTGTTCCCACCTCTCTGGAGAGGGATCCGCAACCATTTTGCGAGCCAACTCGCTGCAGGACAATTCACCACAGCCAATTTGCTGCAATAAAGAATTTGTCTTATTTCATCATGCTGCAAACTCATTATTTGTGAATGTTCATCCTTAGTGCTCTTTCAGTTTGGTTGTTTGCTTGCTGATGTTTCTTTAACCAACTAGGTAACATCATCAGTGCTGCGTGTGGGGTTTGTTCCTGTTTATATACAATAGCCTGCCTCCTAGAGCTGGTGGGGATGTGATTTTCTCGTTGGTAGTTCCTTGATTAGTCTGCTTGATCGTTTGTCTGGTGTTAATCCCTGCTTATCTGGGTGTTGCTACTGAAGAGCATATGTTCTGGCCATTTTGTTTCCAAGTTAAACTTAAGTTTATAGTCAGCAAGATATAGTGATCAGGGATTTTGCTAAACAAAATATACATGTCTTCTATAGAAGTAAAGCCTTATAAATAATTTTGAGCTCTCAATGAAAAGATTAAAAAAAACAAATCACCTCACATGGTTAATTTAAGAATAGGAAAGCAAAGAATAAGAGAAAAATACAAACCTACAGTGAAGGAGTGTAAGAAACCTGGTTCCCTGGAGATATGTTTAGGGACCAGGGCTTTTAACTTGTTCATATGTGCTCAGAGGTTATAAAAATCCAGTGGTATAGTACGCAAATTTACTAGAGAAACCAACATTATTTATCCTTGCACAATATATATACTTCACTTTGCCCCAAATTGAGGAAAACTGTCAGTTCCAAAATGTGAATAAGCAAATAAAACATAAAGTAAATGAAATTATTTAAAAAGAGCTCACAAAGTTTGGTAGCATCTTTTCTAACCCACTTTATTACATTTTTAATATAATTAATTATTTCTTGTTTACAGGGGGGGTCCTTGGATTACAATCAAATGGTTCAGAGTTCAGAGCAACTAAGATGACTAAGGACCTGGAGACAAAAACATATGAAGAATGGTTTCAGGAATTGGGCATGGCCAGTCTAGAGAAAAGAAGGACTAGGGATGACACCATAGCAATAATCCAGTATTTGAGGGGCTGCTAGAAAGAAGAGGGAGTCAAATTATTCTCCAAAGCACCAGAGGGCAGGACAAGAAACAGTGGTTGGAAGCTAATCAAAGAGAGAAACAATCTGGAATTAAGGAGAAACTTCCGAACAGTGAGGATAATTAATCAGTGGAGCAGCTTGCCTTCAGAAGTTGTGGGTGTTTCATCACTGGAGGTTTTTAATAAAAGTTTGGATAGCTACCTGTCTGAAATGATATAGGGTCTCCTAATTGAGCAGGGGGTTGGACTAGAAGACCTCCAAAGTCCCTTCCAGCTCTAATCTGATTGAAGGGTTATGACAGCACTGAACGAGGGGGACATAAGTCCAGTTCACAAAGTGGTGGCCATCACAGCATCCCTGCAATCACATGATCGTAATTCAGGCACTTGGCACCTTACAATGGTTGTAGTATCCCATAATATACATGATTACAATGGTTGTAGTATCCCATAATATACATGATCCTCTTTTTCAACATTCCCTGCCGGTTTCCCCCAAGCAAATCAATGGGAAGGAGTCAACTCCTGCTGCCTTTTTTTGCCAACCTGCCCCACTGCATCCACACACAGCCTGTGCTCCATAGCACCTCCTATTCGCAACTGTCACCCACCAGTCTGCTTGGCTGGGACCCCCACCTCTTCCCACTTAGCAACATGCATGGTCCTGGGGTTATGACAATAACTGGAACTGCTGGGGTTGATGCTTCTAATTGATGCAGGCACGTGATGTTGTGCTTTATGCCCGCCTCACTTAGCAATTGCAACCCAAGGAATACTTGTAATTTTATTTAAAAAGTGTAGGCTTTCATGAGTCACCTCTTCTGGTTTTTGGCTACCACAAACTAACATGGCTCTTCTACAATGTCTGCGGAATCTTTGCTATCACAGGGAGACCAAAAGGGAACCAGGAAAAACAGATACTTCCATTGGCAGCCCATTCTAAATACAGTTTCAAAACAGAGCAAGACATGTTTAGAAAAGGTACCTAATCCCCAGGCTTCTTTCCCTTTCGCTATTTTGAGGTTCAAATGCCCCCAAACACAGCCCAAAATATGGCATAGAGAGAGAGCCACAGCAGGTACCCAGGAAGTCATGCTTAAATAATCTCTAAATTTACCTTCCTGCATTAAAGCAAACTCAGTTTTCATGAAGTAGCTCATCAACAGTAGAGTTTGAGTACTCAACAACGATCAGGAGCAATAGGACACTCTTCCTAATAAACTGCCACAAACTGAGATTAAACAGAGGTTAGCTGGCTTCAGCCAGCATCATTTCAGAGGAGATATATAGGCCGAAATAGAAGAGCCACTAATCTTACCTTCACACTGTTTTCCTTCTCCCTTATAACCTGGCTTGCAAATGCATTTGAATGATTTAGGTGTGTTCTGACAAATTGCATCAATGTGGCAGTCATCTGTCCCTTCTGTACATTCATCAGCATCTGTGCAACAAAACATTTTTTTTAAAGAAAGTACAACATAGCAAGTGATTTTATGACAACCTTGAGTAGAACTAGTGAAACCACTCAACTGAGCAAGGATCATCCCAGGCAAAAGCAAATCTAACCTAATCATTGCAGTGGATCTTGAACCACAGTGGCTCAGTGGTTAGAGTGCAGTATTGCAGGCTACTTCTGCTGACTGCCAGCTGCCTGCAATTTGGCAGTTCAAATCTCACCAGGCTCAAGGTTGACTCAGCCTTCCATTCTTCTGAGGTCAGTAAAATGAGGACCCAAATTGTTGGGGGCAATAGGCCGACTGTAAACTACTTAGAGAGGGGTGTAAAGCACTGTGAAGCGGTATACAAGTCTTAAGTGCTATTGCTATTGCTATTTTCCATAGCTAGACACAAAACTCCTTGATTTAGGAAAGACATCCCAAATATGTTCCTCAACTGGACATCTCAATCCAGCTCCCAGAGCTATACAGACAGACTGAAACAAAGGTGTTGGTTAAAAAAAAAAAAGTCCAAATGATGGCACAATGCAACCCAATACACACACACACACACACACAAAAGATGATCACACTGTCATCACCACTTCTGGCTACCCCAAAGAGAAGACTGCCTAGTTTTCTAGCAATCATTATTTAACTTCCAAGATGTTACTTCACGGCCTAACCTACAGCCTTTGGATATCTTGGAGCAGGGGTCCCCAACCCCCAGTCTGTGGACTGGCACTGGTCCACGGCATCAGAAACCGGGCCGCGCAAATAAGCAAAACCCCATTCGTGGGATGCAGGCATGTGAAACCACGCCCCCTGAGGTCTGTGGAAAAAATCTCTCTCCACGGACCCGGTCTCTGGTGCCCAAAAGGTTGAGGGTCACTGTCTTAGAGGTCTCCCATGATCAATCATCCCCAACTCTACTTAGTTTGTTCAATATCAGCTAGCGCTTCATCGCATAAACTTTGCCCTTTGTTCCCAATCAAGAGAAACTGAAATCTTCTGCCTTTTAATAGTTTGGCCTTTAGAAACGATGCTAAGAATGAGATAATTATGAGCCACGGTGGCACAGTGGTTGAAATGCAGTACTGCAGGCTATTTCTGCTGCCTGCCGGCTGCCTGCAATTTGGCAGTTCAAATCTCACCAGGCTAAAGGTTGACTCAGCCTTCTGTCCTTCCAAGCTGAGTAAAATGAGGACCCAAATTGTTGGGGGGCAATTATGCTGACTCTGTAAACACTTAGAGAGGGCTGTAAAGCACTATAAAGCAGTATATAAGTCTAAGTGCTATTGCTATTTCTCGAACAATATATTCTGAGAGAAGCAAATGCAGGAAGCACCATCTAATGTAATTCTCTTTCAGCAAATTTTATATTTGAAGGTAAGTGTCCAATCACAAGAGGGCCAGTGGGGTGTAGTGATTCAAGTGCTGGACTATGAGTGGGGAAACCCAGGTTAAAATCCTACCTTCGACACAGAAACACATGGGGGACTTTGGGCCAGTCACCCTCTCTGATGCCAGCTGACCCACCAAGAAAATTGCAGTTTCTGGAGCTGGAAATAAATAAGACTCTATTGTGCAAAGTGGTGTTCAATGATCCAAAAAGCGGATCTTGCACCTGCAGGAATACACTAAGAAGAAGAAGAAGTCCTGGAAGTCTACAGGTACAATGACTTTACCTTTTCTTATAAGAGGTAGCAGCAATATATACAGATATATATTGATAGTGCTGTATGAAAGTCACTTTTAATAGCTTCAAGCTGTGTGCATTAGTGCCCTCCAAAGAGCCATGGTTCTTAACCTAGGTGGCAATGCACAGCAGACATACTTGTGACTGCACGAAAATCCTATTTTCTAGCCATATGGTCAAAAGAGTCTGTAAAAGGAACCTGTGGTGTTCATCTTCCCTGGGTTTCCTAAATGGATGCAGATTTAAGGAGCGGAGATCATTCAGCTGAATTGCCAGGGGTTACATAAGACCAGATTTCTGCAGAGCGACAATCACAGCCACTCTGGGATCTGCAAGCAATAACCAGAGCATAAATAAATAAATTAACCTGGTTCTTTCGCTACAGGGATTGCAGTTAAAGAACAATGCTGCTTTTCTGCTACTTGTCACATTTTAGGCAGTTTTATGCACTTTTTTTTATTCCTTTCTGCTGCTGCTGTTGTTGGAAGGTATTTCCCCTAACAAGACCTACTTTTCTAAGAGGGTTGTTTGAGCTTCTTGCTCTTTATTATTCATTCCCAAAGCAGACAGCATGCTAATGTGATTCTCCTACATTCCTTGCCCTTCCTATTGTGTAAAGTTCCTTTTAATTACAAAAAAAACTAACTTAGCTTTAAGTGGAGCTTATACTTCTGAAATCACAGTTAGACTCAAGACAGACTCTGGTGGATTTTACCTTCAACGACCCCAGATCTCATTTTAGGACAAGAGTTCAAAAGATGCACTCAAAATTCCAAAGGCGTCAAATTTCCCGAAAGGGAGATGTTTCCTGGCCGGGCAGAAAGTCAAGATGGAAGTAGTGAGGGAAGCCAAACCTCTGCTCCTGTTTTACAGGCAACACTGACCTTGTGGGGCTCTGACTTGAAGGCAAATTAACCTTAACCCCCCCCCCCCTCCCCACCAAGAAAGATGTGGCAGAAAAAGACCTCCTCTTCCATATTCTTAGCAAATCTAAACTTACATTATAGAGTGAAAAAATCTCATTCGAGAGAAATATGGGTCTGTTATCATACATGATATTTCTGTTCTATCTCTTTTGTCCATAGACAATATCATTTCCAAAAGAACTACAAGTCTTTTCCAAAGAATTGTGATATCTTTCACAATTAAACTCTATGCTGGTAAAAACTGATAACTTTAAAAGAACAATGGGAAATGCTGGTATTGTTATATTAAAGACCAGTATGAACAATACAGAAGTGATGCCCAGAATAAACTAACACACATAGACCCATGCTGGAAGAATGCCATAATAATGCAATTTCAGCTTATTATGTTCTGCAAACTCAGCAACAGTTACTGAGGCTTGAAACCACAGTTATTACATAAATGTAATAACTTTGCTTGTGCAAACCCACCCAGTGTTCATGAAAAAGGTACTAACCAAATCATGGTTAAGTGCGATTTGTGAGCTCAGTCACTGAATCAGCTCTTTCTCTAAACAACTATCAATCAATCAAAATAGAATTGGAAGGGACCTTGGAGCTCATCTAGTCCAACCCCTTGCTCAAGCAGTAGACTCTATACCATTTCAGAGAAGTGGCTGTCCAGTTTTTTCTTAACAAACTCCAGTGATGAAGCACCCACAACTTCTGAAGGCAAGCTGCTCCACTGGTTAATTGTCCTCACTTTTAAGAAGTTTCTCCTTAATTCCAGGTTGCTTCTCTCTTTGAGTAGTTTTCATCCATTGTTTCTTGTCCTGCCCTTAGTTACTAAAATAACTAAAATGTTATCTTACTGGCCCTGGAATTGTTGATGGACTTTCGCAGCCCTTCTATTTGAGGTTCTTTAAGTTTAAATGTTAGGGTTAGGGTGATCCTTGAATCTTCTTTCTATCTTTAATCAAAGAAACTTATTTCCCCCCCTTGTTTTTTATGGATAATGAGAAATGTTTGATTTGTGGCTTCCATACAATCTTTGGGCTTTTTTTTAATTGTCAAGTAATAATGTATTAGGTCAGGCTTATCTTCTGAAGCTATACTAGAGAATTTATTTATTTGCTTGTCTATTTTTTTGTTTATTTATATTGAATTTAGTGATCGCCATCTCATTCACGCAAGATAAAAGAAATTCCTCTAAAATCTCTTCATTGCTTCATCCTTCCAATGTTATCTTCCCCCACCCCACAAAGTATTTCAAGATGACAGTTTTTAAACATTAGGCTACCAAATCATCTTGCTTTGCGTTATGATCCATCATTCTGCCAGATTAAAAGGAATGAAATACCCTAACTAAATAATATTAGTTATGTTGTTGGTTTGAGCCCCGAGCTTGGCAATTGGGTTGCAAATATTTCGTCCCCATTCAAGAAAACATCTTCAGTGCACTTTGGATTGTACTTGTCTGCAGGAGCACTGGCCTTTAAATACCCTTCTTGAGTCCTGGTCTGACTTTGGGTTGTGTGATTGGCTGGCTGTAGTTGCTGAATCATAGTCCTTGGTTTTAAGTACCATCTGTGTGATGTAAATTAGTGCTGGTGTTGTTGTTAGGATGTCTTCTGATAATGTCATCAGACTAGGACTCAGAAAGATATTTAAAGGCCAGTGCTCCCTCCAGACAAGCACAATCCAAAGTGCACTGAAAATGTCTCCTCAAATGGGGATGAAACATTTGCAACCAAATCACCAAGCTTGGAGCTCAAACCAACAACATAGCTACCAAGCGGAGCTACTAATATTCAAAGACATTTAAATAATGTTAGCCCTGGTACAACTCTTCAAAATGACAAATGTTGTCATTTTGTTGACATCATGCAGTTATGTAAGACTTTGTATTTTATTCCAAAACCATGAGTTTCTCAAGCCAACAGCTGTTGAAGAGAGCTATGTGCTTTCAGGAAAAATACAGCAATTTTAAAGAAATGCAGACAAGGGCTGAATCTACATGTCTGCATACTGTAAAGTATGTCTTTTTAATATAATTCAAAGCACTACATATCTCTATAGTATATTGTGTGTGTGTTTTGGGGACTAGAACCATGTTTGAAAAATCAAGGAAGTCAAATTAACCTTTTAATAATTTCATGGACATATCTGCATAGTTTTCTTAGCAAAATATCTCAACACTAAAAAGCACTATTACTTGTTAAACTAAACCTTCTGAATATTTTTCACCATTAGGTGTTAAAAACAGATTGATAATTTTACATTAACCTTACATTAGCCCTTACTTTCAACAGGAAAAATGATTGCTCTTGTCGGGGAAAAAAACCACTTTATTTTAAAAAGCCCATATTGTGTAGAAAAAATAATGAAGGTCAACATATTCAATACCCAATAAAGAACTAAAAGAAAAGTCATCAATTTTCTTTTTGGGTTAGTAACATTGATTTTTGTAAAAGAAAAAACAAGCTTGTTCAGAGAAAGCCAATCACTGCTAGAAGCATCTGGTCTTCTGGAATAACATTTTCCATGGGAATCAGTTTGGTGTTTAGGGAAGAAAGTGGCAAACATCTATTGATTGTGGCCAAAATGTCAATCGCCTAATTTTGCCTCCCAGCCAGAAGAGCCTTAAGCCATTTTGTTCTAAAACTTAATACCAGCAGCCCATCTGGGACTCATAGAAACCATGAATAATAATACATCTAGTAATTGGCTAACAAAAAGTAGGACTTTGATTAATGCTATTTATGGACTTGACAAGAGGAGGGAAAGGGAAGGGGATGCACCACACCTGCAGCACCCTTGGGTAGATTTATTTTATGCCACTTAAATGTAAAGACCTCAAGAAAATATGCCCCAGAATGAAAACTACTTTGATTGTTAGCTTGAAAGCCTCACACTCATTATTTCAGAAATGCCCCAATGAAAACACAAGGCTCCTTCAAGCATCAAGGAAGAGAGTGGGAACAGCTGTGAAGAGGCAGCAATAATAATCAGATATTGTTGCTGCACCTCAGAGAATTTTGCAAAGGGAAAGATATGAGGTACAGGGAGGAGGGGAAGAGTTATTTCAGTAAACTATCTTGAGAACCTTAGATTATTAGCACAGACATATAAAGAGACAATACTTTGCTTTGCCCAAATTTGTTGGGAGAATAGAGTTTGTCCTCTTCTATCAAAATATTTGTGTGTGGGGATGTGGAATAGCACTATCTCTTTTCTTTTATTTATTTTACTTGTTTCCACAAAGAGGAATAAATTTGCTTGGGGATTTGAAGGTGGGGGGGAGAGGGAGGGGGGGAGAGGTCACTCTCTCGTCAGTTCTCAGGTAGGAGATCCACAGTAAGTTTTTTTTTGTCTCAACTGCCTAAATTTCATACTTTCGACTCAAAAAGGCCTCTGTTCCCATCACAAATAGCAGAAGTGACAGCTGGACCCAAGGGTGAAAATACTCAAGATGGTGGCTTCAACAGTGCCATTGAAGCTTTGCCCATTTTGTGCCTGTGGAGATTTTATCATACCACCATCTTGATTTACCCCTTTTTCTGCACACGTTTGAGGAAACCTTCCTTAATGGACCATTTCACAACAACCAAAGGATATCTGCATGTGACATGTGGAAATGCCCAGAGTCAGCTGGAACATGCCAAAACATTCTACTCATTTCTAGGAAAATTACCTACTTTTCTTTAGAATAAGAGACAAATACATTTTTGTTGATTTTTGCCAATCTTCTGATAGCTGAGATACTTGGTGAATCTCCCCAAAGTAAATTCAAAAGCACATTATAGTACCATATCTTGAAAAAGTTTACTATTCAGAACATGGATGAATGAGAATTATTAAAAGATGGAGTAGACCTATCTTGGTTAAGCTATCTTGGAAGTCAGATAATTGAAGTTTTCTCACTTTTGGTGCAGAAAAAGGGGTAAATTTGTCCTCTTCAGCAGGGACTAATTGAACAAAAGTCAAGTCCAGCCCCAGGGATATAATTCACTAGAAAGGCTTGAGGTAATCGTGGCTTGTCTTTTCAAATCATTTCTACATCAAAATCAATGGATTAAAACCTCACATGCGTGGACAGATCTCTCAATATTTTGCTTGGAAAAGGAAGGGCATTTCCTCCCCAGGCCAAACCCAGATACAGACTGAACAAACTACCAGCATCTTCCAAAACAAGAAGGCTGGGAATCAAGTCTATCATTACCATCGCTTCTCACATCCCCTTTAACAGTTACAACTGCCAGACTCAAAATCAAAGAGGTAACTTATATCTTGAGCATACAATATCTTAAAAGTAACGCGGAAATCCTGTGAAAGTTGGATTAAAAGGGGGAAGCTGGCTGGGAAACCAGAACATAAATGGAAGTTAACACACTCTGTAATTAATGGCTTGTATTGATGCAGGGTAGCTCCTATACTTTTCTGTCTAGATAGGTTGCCCTAAACACTATTTCATCCTAAGGGTCGCCTTTTTCTCTTTTTGAAGGTGTCTAAAAAATGAAATTTTTCAGGCTTTTCAGGGACAGGGACCCCAAACCCACAAAATAATAATAATATAATAATAATGAGGAAAAGGGGGAGAAGGAGAAGGTAATAATAATAATGTCCTAGGTCCTTGGTTAGGACTCAAGCTGTTGAAAGACTGTGAATCTCACTAGAGATTTAATAATAATAATAATAATAATAATAATAATAATAATAATAATAATAATAATAATAATAATAATAATAATAATAATAATAATAGTAGCAGTAGTAATAGTAATAGTAAAAGTAGTAGTAATAATAACAAGAAGACTGGAAAGGCTCGACGTAACTTTTTCAGCCTTCCCTTGCACCCTCCTTCCCCCGGAAAACTAAGCCCCTTTCGTCCTTTGGTGGCATCCAGAGAGAGAGAGAGACAGCCGGGATCAGGAAAGGCAAGCCCCAGACTCCCAGGACAAGCCAGGGCTGGTGCTCGGGAGGGAAGAAGGGGAGAGAAGGAAAGCGAGCTCCGGACAGCCCCGTGGGTTCGCTTGCTCTTTACCTGGCACCCCGTTGCCGCCGGCAAACCTGTCAAGGTGGAGGATCGCCAGAGCCAAACACAAGCAAAGCCGCGCAAAGTCCCCAGTCCCCATGCTCCGGATCGGATTCCGCGCAACCTTGCGGGCTTTTTTTTTTTTTTTTTTGCTGCTTCGCTTAAAGGGGAGACGCGCTCCGGGCTGGCAGAGGGCAGCCACAGACAACTGACGCGCTGACAGCATCCCGCTGATTCGCAGATGGGACAGCCCGGTGGGCGGGACCGGAGGGGCGGAATGCCAATCGCTCCTCTCAGGAGGAGAGGGGGGGGGGGAGGAGGAGGGGAGGGGCGGCCGGCCGCTGTCTGGGTCTCCTCTCTCTCTCGGTTCGGAGGCCCGAGGGACGCGACGGGACGGGATGTTGCGCGCACCCGGGAAAAGTGTGTGGGGGGAAGCAAAAAAAAAGAGAGAAGGGAGACCTGCAAGCTTTGAGAACTTTAGTCGCATATAGATGCACCCCACTGTTTGGAGTGGGATGGGGTGGTGGGGTTTGAGGGGAGGGGGGGATGCAAATCCTTTGCATGCCACAGACTGAGGGGCAAACAATTAGCTCTTCCTCGGGCTTAATCGTTAGGTTAGGAGGAAGGTGTCCCGTTCCTCTCCCCCCTCACGTTTAAGAGAAATAATGCCACCCTTACACACACAAGAAAGAGGGGAGAGGGGAGAAGTTCTGAATGCAGCATGAAGCTTCCCTGCAAGCCATGCTCAGGGAGGACTAGCCTCAGGCAAGGTCCCTTATTTATTGTTGTTATTCTGGTTGCTAGGGATTTGGGGGGAATTTTGGGGAGAAGAGGTCATAAAAGTCAATATGGCGGCTGTGACCATGCAGTTTGAACTGTACACACACGCACACCCTTTCGGAGATGGTGAGGTATTTGTCTCTCTCTCTCTCCTCCCTGGACAACCCAAATGAGCGCATAATAAGAGTAAGCCAATTCCTGGGTTGTGAGAATTACCCATTCCTGCCAACCGAGGTTTGCCCAAGTCTTGTTCAGTATTTATTTATTTATTTAGTCAAATATGCATTAGATAACAGGTATAAGAATAAACATGGTTATTAATACAAGAAATGGATATGAATAAAAAGGGTACATTAAGACAGGGACGGTAGGCACGTTGGTGCCCTTATCGACCTCAGGAATGGGGTGAGGTCAACAGTAGACAGTCTGAGGTTAAAGGGTTTGGGGGTTTGGGGAAGAAACCACAGTCAGGTAGTGTATTCCAGGCATTGACAACACTGCTGCGGAAGTATAATATACAGTATAGTATACTATAAATATAGGTATGTGCATATATAGTATAATATACGGTATAGCCCTTTTTGTGTGTGTGTGATTTTTGACATCAAGAAGAGATGCTTTTGCTGGCACAGAAAACACACACACACACACACCAAAGCCGGGTGTGGCTGAAGAACCATAAGTAGCAAAAGTGGGCGCCCCTTGTGTGGGAAAGGTTTTGGGGGATTGTAGAAAGTCTTCTGGAAGGGCAAGAGCATTTTTCCTAACCAAACAAGCTGAGCTCCCATCCTCTCCCAACTCCAGAGGTGCCTGCCTGCCTTGTTCTTTTGAAGTGGATTCCCACAATCGGACCGTGTTCATTCCCCTTGGTTTTTGTAGGCTAAATGTCACATCAAGGACTTTTATTCAGATCCAGTTGGTCTCTTTCTACAGGATTTAGAGTGGGACCACTCCTATTTTCAGGGGCTCTTCAACTTCTGTCCCCCCCCCCCTTAAGTTTCAGTGAAAGCCTGTTTTGTAAAATAAACTAAAATAAATGCTCCTCTCAGGCTACAGGCTAAAGGCAGAGGGGCTTTGAAGCCGCACAGTCCAGAAACTCAACAGCAAATCTCCTTGACAACACTAAGAGGGATTCCTCTTCCCCCCTCATGGAGCAGACTAAAAGAAAACTTTTTCTATTCTTTTTTTTTTTTTTGCTTTGCCTTCAGGCTCATCTAAGCTGGAGCTGCTGCCTTTTCCACTTGCTTTGGGTCATTACCATTAATACCAGCCACTAGATTTCCATAACATTTGGAGAGAGCTAAAAGGAAGAGGGGGGCATATTTTAAATTTCCTTCCATGTTAACAAGCTATTCTTATTAATTTTAATGAGGCTATACCAAATTGCCAAGTTTCGTTGATCAATAAAATAATTCTGTGTCAAGTAAAGGAGAAAGAGATTTCAAACACAAGCGCCTATCTTTTAAATAGCCCTGGGTCCAAATGCTATCAAAATGGGCAGGCATTTTGTTGCTTTTCATTCTTTTCCCCCTTTTTGGCACTTTCTATACTGGAATGTGTACCTACATTATTTTTAGAAATATGCTGGGAATTTTAAAAAAAATAGAAAGAAGCTGGGATAGGCAAAATAGAATAAAATGACCTGATACATGGATGCCTTGAAAAAAATGTTTTAAGAGTACTTGTATTAAATTGACAGTTTCCAAGTAAATTGAATATGTTAGAGACGTATATACTGTTTATTTTTCATTTCTTGTCTTCATTTATATTTCTGCCTATAACTCAAGACACTTTTCCAAATGCTTCAACCTCTCCTTGGTGATACAAGAATACATTTTTATTTTATTTCTTTTCAAATGTTTTCTGTTCTGCATTATTCTTTACATTGGTGCAAAAATGCACAAAGAAGCACTTGTGAGTTTATGGCTGACTTACCACTCTGAAAATGTTCAGCCTAGTCCCCTGGGAAGATTCCCTGATACCTTAGAGCTCCATCTAGTGAATTTCAAGACATATGCAAGAAGTTCATGGTTTCAAAATATATGTTTAATTGAATCTATCATCTATTAATTATGTATCTAATTAGCAGATGTCAAAATGCAGTCTGGTTATGAATTGGGGGTTATGATAATCAAGCTGGAATATGTTATAGAGAAAGGCCATTTCAGATTTTCCCAGTTCAGCTAACTTAAATCATAATGGTACTTCAGTGCCAAATCAATTAATGGCAAAGTGGTCACCCAGGACCTGATTATGAATCAGTACATATGCTGATCTGGCTTGTAGTATGGAGACTGATAAATTGTTTAATAAAAGTGACTTACTTTATATGCGGCCAGAATCTGAAAATAACATTTAACACAGCACAGTGCTTAAGTAAAATGATTCGAATGAGATCGGCATATGTGGGACTGATTGAGGTAGATTGTAGGGGTGATACCAAAATACAATTTTATCATATTTTACTTATCTATATATATTCAATTATTGTATTTTATTCCAATTTCATTTTAAACTGTATTTTATTGCATTTTCATTTTAAATCATATTTGATTCCAATTTCATTTTAAATTGTATTTTATCAGATTTTAGTAATAATTTATGTCTGGAACTCTGCACTTTGATATGGCCCAAGGGCTAATCAATAAAGTAAAGTAAAATAAAATTTAGTAAAAGTGTTTATATATTACTTTCTGGCATATCCAAAGGGAGGGGCTAAAGAATTCAAAGTGATGGCCACAACCAAGTGATAAAAGCTCTGCACAACAAACTCCAGGTTTTGATTGCATGGTTGTGACCATCACCTTGTTTAATACTTGGGATGGAATGTAGATCTATATTTTTTGTTGTTGAATTGTGAAGTCGTGTCCGACTCATTGCAAGCCCATGGACAACGTTCCTCCAGGCCTTTCTGTCATCTACCATTTTCTGGAGTCCATTTAAGCTCACACCGACTGCTTCAGTGACTCCATCCAGCCACCTCATTGTCTGTCGTCCCCTTCTTTCACCCACAACTGTTCTCAGCATTAGGCTCTTCTTCAGTGAGTCCTTCCTTCTCATGAGGTGGCCAAAGTATTTGAGTTTAATCTTCAGGATCTGGCCTTCTAAAGAGCAGTCAGGGTTGATCTCTTCTAGGACTGACCAGTTTGATCACCTTGTAGTCCAAGGGACTCGCAGGAGTCTTCTCCAGCACCAGAGTTCAGAGGCCTAAATTCTTCGGCGCTCAGCCTTTCTTATGGTCCAACTTTCACAGCCATACATTGCAACTGGGAAAACCATAGCCTTGACTGTATTATTTAATGCATTATTTAATTTAATTTAATTATTTAATGCATTATTTTTAATGACTATTATTTAATAATTATTGAATTATTTGATCTGTATTATTTAATGCATATTTACTCACCCATTTGAATGTATGCATCTGAAGGTGGGTGCTCAGGATAAAGTCGGAATCATGTTGGTGTACAGTCCAATCTGCCGTTTATTAGTTTCTCTTCCTGCATTAGCTAGATTGATCTCAGAGGTTGGCTGGGGAATTCTGGGAGCTGAAGTCCACAAGTCTTAAAATCGCCCAATTTGGAGATCCTTGTTCTAAGGGATGCAGACCTAAGGATGTGAATGAGAACTTTGAAAAGGAAGACAAAAACATGCCTGAGAGATTTGTTCTCTTGTTTGTTCTCTCTTTTCAAAGTATTTTTCCAGCTTCTCTTTCTTCTCAGTTTTACTTCATTCCTCTACTCCTATCTATCTCTTGCCTTTTCCTGACAACTCTTTCAATGATCCCCTGTTAAAAGGCAGATTTTTTAAAAAAAGTCTCAGCCAAGCTGAAAAGAAAGGAGAACAGAAATCTAAGATAATCCAACATTGTTAAAGACCTTCGGAGAAAATATAGTAGGAAACCAGATAATCTATTTATGATGGTGGAGTTGTATTTCTGTTTAAAAGTATCATACTTTTAAAATGATGCATGTATCTATTGTTAATTAGCACATCCATGTCAATACATAAGTCTATTAACCTTTTTAACCTCTTTAGGAGAGATTTGTTTCCATCTTTGGGGAGTATATTTTTCTCCAATAATGCTTCCCATAATTCCATAATTCCAATTGCTTGTTTTGCTGAGCATGTTGCAGTATATTTCTTATCTCGCTAAATCTCTCTTAATTTTTCTGTGGATTCACTTTATTATCTATCAGTCTGAAGTTTCAGTTTTGTCTTGAACTACATTGCCTGCATGACTGTGTTCCAGATTCATCTCTGTGAAGGGTGAGGAACTGGATCCTGTGTAGCTACTATGGTTTGTACCTCTTCAAGCTGTGATTGCAAAATGACGAAGCACTGTCATTGCTCTAACAACATTGATTTGTGTCAGAGTTGTATTAGGGCAATGGAATTATCTTCTTTAGTATAAATGAATGTTCACGTAAAGTAAATAGGATCTACTTTTTAGTCATCTTCATTCAAATTATGAAGAAAAGTATGATATCTGGTGCAAGTTATAAAGGGACTTCTAATCAGACATGTAGAAAAATGGTAATTTTTATTTGGAAACATTTAGATTACATTGCCATTCTATTCTTTTCACCTAAGTAAGGTGCATGCATAGACAAAATAAGGCTCAGGGCTTGTAAGAACAAGTTAACAAACCACAGATGCATTTGAAGTGTTAAATTATATATTGGGGCTACAGTAAGCATGCAGTGAAATAGTTAGCTTTAAGCTTCATTGGCACGGAAATTATAAGTAATGTCTATTTTGACATTTCAGCAATTTTACAGTCTAATCTATTTTATTGAACTTCCTTGCAATCACTATCAGAGATATAAATGAAATTTGTGATAAATTTTTAAAGGACTGGATTTGAAAGATCATTTCTATCTATGGCATGGTTGATACCCTGAAATCTACCAGTGACTGTCTTCTTTTAAGCAAATACCCACAATTTATCAATAAGGTATGTTTCTGATGCTGCATTTGAAAATAATTTACATTGGGTTGT
This sequence comes from Notechis scutatus, assembly GCF_049901735.1. NCBI lineage: Eukaryota > Metazoa > Chordata > Lepidosauria > Squamata > Elapidae > Notechis > Notechis scutatus. Next base: position 20,771,225 of record NC_142014.1, read on the forward strand.
TGTTGTTTTTACTTTTAAAGTTTGCAACAAGGGTATTGGACTCATCACTCAGTGATGCAGCCAGGATGAAGGAAATTATTCTGAGCAAAATATGTGTCTTAGGTTCCCTTCTCCATTCCTCGGTGTTCTGCTCTCTTCCAATTTAATGTTACTCTCCCACCCATCCATTCCACTCCACCATTGATGCTGTGTTATTTTCACATCCACCAAGTGTCTTTTATTATTATTTTTTGTATGCTCAGCCTTTCACAACACACATGGCGTACATGGCCTCTCTGACACCAAACTTCTCTTAAAAGCTATTAATATTTATTGGCATTTAGCAACCCCAACATATACAAATTATTTTTCAGATTTTTTAAAGAAAATCAGTATAACCAAATGTCCTATGAAAATCAGGGAAATACTAAAGATTTATATTGATCAATGAATTCCTATTTATTATGAAGGATAAAAAATGGGCAATTAGGAGTGAAATTTGTACTATTCGTTTTATTTAAAATAAAGTAAATTACTCCACATTCTATGAAATGAATGGTCCAAATCAGGAATCAGGTCTATATTGATGATGGTGTAGCACAGTGGTGGTTAACCTTTTGGGGCTCTTGTGCCAGCATCCAGAAGGCAATGCGCACCCCCCACGCCCCCTGCGCATGCGAAAATATTTATGGGCGTGGCTAGCTCAACATCCTGCAGCCCCCTGCCAGTGAAAATATTTTCACTGGCAGAGGCACTGGGTTCCAGTCCTTTGCTGTTTCCAGGGCGATCCCTTGGTCCAGATTGAAGCACCCCATGGGACGGATCCGGCCTGCAGGCCTTGAGTCTGCCACCCCTGAAATACATCCATGAGGAGAAATCCAGGTGTAATCTTAGAATGAATGGAACATTTGTACATTTGTACATTAAAGCATGAAATATTCTGCACCTTCAGATCAATCTAATTCTAATCAGTTATGGTTCCTTGAGCCACTTATGTCCACTCCCCCCCAAAAAAAAAAAAAAAGTTGTAATGGTTTTGGAGATTTCATTCCTAATTTCCTTTCTTCCAGGAATGAAAACAGTACATCTAAAAAGTCTGCATCAGAGTCAAGTTAGAGTTTGCTCAAGTATCACGTGTGCTGTTTTTGCTAGAGAGAGAATTCAAGCTACAAGAAATCAGATCGAATTCTTGGATGTTCAAAACAGATCACAGCATCAAAATGAGTTCATATATGCATGTCTGTGGGTGTAATATAAATGTAACAGTAAGGCCCTTTGCACATTTCCTTGCTTTTTCATTTCTGGTATTGTTCAAGAGAAAGATGGTAATTATTAAAATACAGTAGCTGCTAATTAAGGCCGAATTATATTCTTAACAAAGGAAATTCTTGAAATTTCAGAACTTGCATCTCTTGAAACATGGTTGTCTTTCACAGATATTTTTATCCTTTTTTACAGCAGTAAATGTGACAGAAAGTAGGATTTTTTTTCTTCAAAAAATGGTATGCTAAAAAAATTATTTTGCTGAAAACAACACAGTTACAGCTGGTTCCAAAAATATCAATTGTTTTACAAAGGCAGACATTATAATTTCTTCTAGTTTTTACTGGGAGTTAGCCAAACAGACATCTTGTTGCCAGCTCTGGATAATCAAGACGATAAATGTGATTTCAGTTGCTAAGGCCAAGATACAATGTGCTACAAATTAAAATGCAGGACTAAATAAAAGAAATATAAGCAGCCCAGGAGAACATGAAAGCTAATAAAAAATGAAAAGCAGAGATTTCTCTTTCTCTCCATTGTTCCAGCTTTACTGATTGTTTCTCACCAGTGGGCTTGTCTTACATAAGAATTTTATCATGTGAATTATAATTTAAAATTTGAAAAGTTTTATAGATCATGCAGGAATATTATTTATCTAGTGTGGAGATCTTCAAGATTCTGGAGAAGAAAATATATTGTGACTAATTAAAAATAATTTTAGATTTGTGGGCAATGGAAAGAGGAGGATCGTTATGACCGTTAAGAAAGAAGAAAAATAGCCAGAGCTCAGTGTGAAATGTTAAAATGCTTCTATTCCATCAATCACTCCTGCTGATAATACTAAAATGCTGTGATTCCATCAAATTCAGTAATGATATATTAACACAGAGTTGCATCTGTGAGAAATTGGAGAAGAAAAGGTTAACCAGGAATAAAACAATCACTCATGAAATCAAGTATTATTAATATGAAATGCCTCAAACTACATAAAACAATAGATATTGCAATTGGTATAAACTTGCCAACCAGCCATACATAAATAATATTGTAGCTTGGTTCAATTTCCAACTACATTATTTAAACATTAGTTACACTACCCACCTAATCCATCTCCCCACTCTGTTTTTACAAACTGGATATTTATGAGACATTTTAATTTTCAAAGAAAGAGCCAACATTTCTCTTTGCTGAGCATTTCTGCCTTTCAATATGTGCTATTATACATAGCACTCACTGTCATCCTTTTATTTGCATCTAGCAATTTTGCATCGCTTCTCCATGTCATTGCTCCCTTGTCTCTCTCTTTTCCTTGTCCTTTATAAGAATGTTGTTTTGAAGTTGGCCAACGAAACATGTTTTATTTAAGCAAAGTATTCCTGGAGCAATAGGTTCTTTACAGAGCTAAAGGCTGCCGAGCACTTCATTAGTTCCAGATAATGAAAGAATGGTGCAATTGAAGGAGGTCTCTAAGGGAGAATGGCGTGAAAATTAGAGATCCGTCTGCTCATTTGCAAAAAAAAAAAGTGGATTTGCTAAATAAAGCACATGGTCTCCATTCAGGTCCACTGAGAAAAGAGTCTCCCCACTCAGTATAATAAAACCAGAGGGGCTTTTTTGAAGTAGATCTGTGCATTCCACATTTGGATTCAGAAGCAATGAACTGTTGAAATTGCTATTTACATTTCCAGCTGTTTTACCAGTGATTTGCCCATCTTAATAGCTCTTTAAGCTTTTAAGGAAAAAAATAGCTATTCTCATGACTCAAAGAAGAAACCGTGGTTATTTCGGCCAGCTCCTATTGTGAAAGGCTTAGTTCCCTCTGCCTTTATGTGTGTCTTTCTCTTTATGTTACATCCCCCTCCTTTTTTTTTTCAATTCCTTGCTCGTTTCTAAAATTTGTTCCTTTCACTTTTTAAATTTTACCTTATGTATTTTAGTACAACTTGTTCTTGATACTGTTAGTTCAAGGAAGAAGAAATCTTCTAAAGGGTCTAAGCCAGAAGTTGGGAACTGAAACACTAAATCTGCTAGTTATTGGAAAGTTAGACTAGTATTAAATCCTCAGGGATGATGAAAGTATTAAAATAAGCTTCCATACAATTCCCTGGAGATTCATCAAATACAGAAATTGATCGTGGCATGATATTTTTCTTATTTTTAAAGATTTTGAGGGAGGGGAAATCCTAGCATTTACTAATTACTTTTTTAAAAAGTTTCTTTTAGGATAGACCTACAAAGCTCTGCATCAGCTTCCAACAAAACAATGTTTTATTTGTATTCATTCATTTTGGAGGGGAACTACCTCACCCATTATCTACACTGATCAAAGCTTTAGCACTTAAAAAAAGCCTACCTTACATGTTTTTTGGTCTAATACATAAGCAATCAACCAAAGCTGAATCCTTTAAATAGTACTCGCTTACTTCAGTATCTTTTTTAAAAAAATCTTGAAGTAGCCGTATTAGGTTTCTTGACTGAGAAATATCAATCATTGGGCTAAACATTGAAAATCCCAAATGTTGGACATTGCTAAATATATTGATCTGCATCAACAAATAGGAACCATTCACTTAAAAACACTGTTCTCCATGAGGATGTCTCAAAGACCGTAGGAAGCGTACAAGATTACTTGAGAGTAAGTGGATTTGAAGTGTGTGGACAAAAGACTGACAGTTGTATATAGCCTGCAATTATGTACCTACTTAAGCAGTTAAATAACCCTCACTAAGGTCAGTGAGATTACTCTGAATAGACATATGTTGGATTGTAGTGCTATGAAGCTTTTCTTTTTATCTAGAGAACTTGAAACAAACAAGCCCCGTGAAAGGCTAGACTTTCTCAGACAAATACAATTTAGTATTTTAACTATTTTCTATTAAGTAAAATTATATTAAATTCTTAACTACATGAAAAGCCAACCCAAAGAGAAGTTTGAAAGTTGCAATGCTTACATTCTCAGAGAGCATTCACTCTTCAAACTTGTTACTGCAAGATCATTATGAGATTCACAGATTGTATTATAGTTCAGGTTTTTTTTTAATTAATTGTATTGTTTTGGTCTTAGATACTTTGATTACCATCAACAGAAAAGCAACCCAGAGCTCTTATTTTGGGTGGGTGGGGGGGAGAGACAGATAATAAGTTTGTACTTAGGCTGGCTGAGAAATTCTGGAAGTTGAATTCTAGATATCTAAAAGTTGTCAAAGGTTGCAAAATATGACCTAGGAACTTGCCCAGAATTGTGTATGACTGGGAAGACATAGAAATGAAATTAACTAACTAAATAAGGAGTCTCCAGTTCAGTGGTGGGATTCAATTTTACCAGTTCTGTGGGCATGGCTTGGTGGGTGTGGTGTGGCTTGGTGGGTGTGGCTTGGTGGGTGTGGCTTGGGCGTGGTAGGGGAAGGATACTGTAAAATCTCCATTCCCTCCCCACTCCTGGGGGAAGGTTACCATCAGTTCTCTGAACTACTCAAAATTTCCGCTACTGGTTCTCCAGAACTGGTTAGAACCTGCTGAATACCACCTCTGCTTGGGTCTATTTATGACCCTGATTCAAAATTCCAACTGTTGGGTAGCCCCGCCCACTCCCCACCTTGTAATCATGTGACCAACCTTTGGGTCCTTGGCAACATGAACTTCAGCTACTCAAACACCAAAGGAGTTAGCATTATTTTTAGGAGATATTGTAGCGGGTTCAAACCAACCAAAGTTTTGACAGATATGCCAGTAGAGGTTATAAGGAGACCAATTTAATTGCTTAACATTCTGAGTAAAATTATTTTTAATTAGTTTCTCCATACTTGCAGAGTCCATTCATCTAAACCAGGGGTGTCAAACTCACAGCCCATGGGCCAGATGCGTCACACACTGGCCATGCCCAGTTTAGCAAAGGGGGGGAAAGTCACAATACGTCACATGATGCCGCCGTGACAATATGAGTTTGACACCTCTGATCTAAACTCTATGGATGCCAACAAGGATAACAGCAGTTATAATACCATCTTCCAGCCTAGTAAAATGAGATACTTCGCAATCTGTCCCAAGATTATCCTGGCTAGCTCAAGAAGAGAGTTTTCTTTAATAAACATTTATTTTGGAGTATCCTGTAGTATTTGGGTATGGAATCTTAGGTCAGCAGATGACAAGACAACCATTTCATCTTTCTGACCCACATTTTCTAATCCCAAGAGGCCTTTTCTGGTTTCTGCTGCAAGAGTGTTATTCCCTGGTCCAATCTATTCTCTGTGATTCAATCCAGATTGGAATGTTCATCAACATTCATTAATTTCTGGATGTCCATTATTTTCCATTTTGCAATCTGATGTAGTTTAGACCCTTTCTTCTTAATTGACACTTAATTTCAGTAGGACTATCAGTGGCCAAAAAGCAACTCCAAACCCACTTTTCATTACAAAATAAAAGAAGGGCCAATAGAACTACTTGCACAATTCAATAGACCTCACCCACAGAGAATTCAATTGTTCCTGGTAATAAAGTAGTAATACTTTAGCACCAGATCTAAATTCTGGTGTTCCTATGGGGCAAGACATACAGATAATAACGGACATGTGCAAATAATAAAAAAAATGTTTTACAGAATAGATTTCTGTCTCAAATTTCTACTGCATTTCAGTCCTTTCCCCCTCAATTGTTCTCAAGGAATATAACAAATGCGGACAAGAAACATGTGAAATGAGTTAGTACTAGTCTTCCTGCTGCTTGCTTTACTAAATGTTTCCACCACTCCCACACTCTTTGGAGATATATGTGGCGAGACTCTCAAAGAAGTTTCAAGTAATTCCATTCTTAATAAGATGTTAGACACCACTCCAAGATATAAAGACATATGACTGTGATTTAGGGAATGAAAAAAAAAAGGCCAAGGATTTTTAAACTTTCAAAGACAAGTACCAAACCCAATGGACACATTTGTCTTCTGCAAAGCACTTAACTGAATGGAGATTTCAATTTCAGGAAGTGGAAAAGAAAGAAAACAGATGACCTAAAGTGGCGGCATAAATTGTCCAGTTCTGTTAAATGATTTGAAAGATTTGCCTAAATTAAGTTTTTGTTGACTGATGTTTCAGAAATGAAGTATTAAAGCTTCAATAGCCTCCTATGGGCAATTAGCTATTTTTTCTTTCATAACTCAGTCAAACATGATGTGGATGGTTGCATAAAAAAGAAAAAAAAATAGAAGTTTATAATCCAAAATGTTTTGATAATAAACCAGTATAAATATTAACATAAATGTTGAAAATCCAACATTTTTATACACCAATTGAATCCAGAAAAAAAACAAGGTCCAAGCCCCTGAAATGGTAATACTAATTATTACATTTCTGGATATTTGACTTTATGTTATATGACAACAATTTTTATAGATCACAGCTCCATTCATAGATCACACTAAATCCTTAGTTATTTTAAAAATGGCTCCATGGAGTTTGCTCATTGTAATAATGCCAACCTGACGAGAACTGCTAAAGATAATCAGTGAATCCTGATGTACAGGTTTTCATATGGATTCTCAAGGTTTCAAAAATAGAATAACAGAGTTGGAAGGGACCTTGGAGGTCTTCTAGTCCAACGCCCTGCTTAGGCAGGAAACCCTACACCACTTCAGACAAATGGTTATGCAATCTCTTCTTAAAAGCTTCCAGTGTTGGAGCATTCACAACTTCTGGAGGCAAGTTGTTCCACTGATCAATTATTCTGTCAGGAAATCTTTCCTTAGATCTAGGTTGCTTCTCTCCTTGATTAGTTTCCATCCGTTATTCTTTACCTGGCCTTCAGGTGCTTTGGAGAATAGCTCTCCTTTGTGGCAGCCCCTGAGATATTGGAACACTGATATCCTGTCACCCCTAGTCCTTCTTTTCATCAGACTGAATATACCCAGTTCTAGCAACCATTTTTTAGAGAGTCTTGCATAATCCCCAAGGATTATGTATAATCCCCAACTGGCATAAAATGGAGTCTGTGTGTAGAGATGTTTGTATGTGGAAAGAGGACCACAAGTATTCGCACTCAATGCATCTTCTGCATTGGGCCTTCTTTCTCTTTGCAAGCAAGATCACTTTGTTCAGGTGTAACCTTATTAGGTCCCACTGTGATTTAAGGAAACTGTCCCTGCAGGATGTCTATAGAGTGGGGGGTGGGGTGGGGTGGAGGGATGTCAAATGATAATCACAGCCACCATCTTGACTTCTTTGAATCTCCCTGCCGCTAATGCCGCTAATGCCAGTTAACAGTGGTGGGCTCTGCTTGGGCAGCTCCATTGATCTGCTTCTGAATGTCTTTTTAGACAATTCAATCATGCGGCCTTCTTGACAAATGGGTGGCTGTTTTTCAATCCTCAGTCCAGCTAATAGTCTTGAGACTTCCTAATGATTCCCCCATCCAAATATCATGCATGGCCAATTCCGCTTAGTTCCCAAGACCAGGCAAAGTTAACTAGATGGTGCCTCTGATTTGTTGTTGTTTTTTAAAGGTTTTAACATGTAAGGAAATTTGGGTTGGATGGAAGGTAGAAATCCCCTAAAGGGACCAAAAGGAAAGGAAACTTTTTATCAGTGGGCCAGGACAAAGCCTGGCTATAATTTTTATCCTCCATTTCTTTGTGGAGGGCTTGAGAAGAAAAAAAAACGTTTAAAAGATTAATGAACTCTTTTTTTCTCTCAATGTAGTTTTGATGTGTGATGATTCTTGGGCTGGATATCAGCCAGGGTTGGGATGCTGGGGGTTCGCAAGGGTTCGGAAGAGCCCCTAGCTAAGATTCTGTACAGTTCAGGGAACCCCCAAATCCCACTCCTAGCTGGCCCCACCCACTCCATCCCACCCCTCCCAGGAGTCCCCACGTGGCCCGTTTTGGATGCAGGTAAGTGCAGGGAGCGTGCGGAGGCTCCTGGAAGTTCGGAAAGGCTAGAAATGGGCCCGTTTCTGGCTTCCAGAGAGCCTCTAGAGCAGGGGTGTCCAACCTTGGCAACTTTAAGACTTGTGGACTTCAACTCCCAGAATTCCCCAGCCAGCTGGGAGTTGAAGTCCTCCAGGCTTAAAATTGCCAAGGTTGGACACCCCTGCTCAGGAGCCTGGGGAGGCCGTTTTCGCCCTCCTGGAGGCTTGAGAAAAGCCTCTAGAGCCTGGGGAGGCCCCCGCCATGGTGCAGGAGGCCGACTAGGCCATGCCCACCATGACCATACCCACCAGCAACCGGGCAGAGAACCCGTCGCTAAAAATTTTGAAGCCCACCCCTGATATCAGCAGGTAATTCTGGAGAAGGACAAAAACAGCAAAAACACAGTTCTGTTTTTCTGGGTGCAAAATAAGATTTTAAAAAAGAAAAGAGAAAGAAACTTGGGATTACAGATTGGAAGACAGCAGGCAGAACAAATATGAGTGGAAAACCCTTTACATTGTTGCTATGCATCGTTGAAATGTGATTGTGCTCATAAGCAGGGTCAAAACATAGAAGACCACCAGGATATCCCAGAACAGTAGATTAGACTGGAACGTCAAGAAAATATCCCAGGAGAAGGAAAAGGCAAATCATGTCAGACTTTTTGCTTTCAGAAAAAACTATATGGTCAAGTATCACTCGAAGAATACTTTACCAATAGGAAGCACCATGTGGTTATTCCAGTGTTTATATAATATTCATATAATATTCACAATTGTTTCCATCCCATCCCAAAGGAACTAAATAGTCCATTCTTCTAAGAACAAAAGTCAAAGTCATGTTTCACCCCCTTTGAACTTTGGGCCACTCATAGTTGGTATGTGGGACCCAGTGGTGGGATTCAATTTTTTTTACTACCGGTTCTGTGGGCGTGGCTTGGTGGGCGTGGCAGGGGAAGATTGCTGTAAAATCCCCATTCCCGGAGGAAGGTTACTGCAAAATCCCCATTCCCTCCCCACCCCACTAACCTGCTTTCCAGCTCCGTTCTCCTGTGCAGGGCAACAAAAGAAGGCCCAGCCGATCAGCTGGAGCTCAGGAAGCAGAGAATAGATGGGGGTGGGGCCAGTCAGAGGTGGTATTTGCCGATTCTCCAAACTACTCAAAATTTCCTCTACCAGTTCTCCAGGTCAGAAGCTGCTGAACACCACCTCTGGTGGGACCCTACCAGTTTTGGAGAGACAACATAATACTTGAGCTGAGATTCCTATTTCATGTCCTGTTCCTGGGAAAGGGTTACCATTTTCTCCACCAACATTAATGCAGCCCTCCCCATCTTATTTTGCAGGTTGCATGGAGCTGAGCTGTTATATTTATTCAAGGCTTCCTTGCAAATAAAAATGTGCAAGAGGTGTTCTAATGCTATCTGCACAAAATAAAGACATTCAAACGTTTAAGTGAGAATGGGAAAAAATACGGTAGCTTTTTATTTATTTATCAAATTTCTGCACTGTTCATCTCATCTGCATAACTGTGGGCAGTTTAAAAATAAAACCATATAACCATATAGAACAACATAGTTAAAAACAATGCTAAAAAGAGCATTAAAACCAAATTTAAACAACCCACGATTATAAAAGCCCAGTCCAATTCAATGCCACTTAAAAAGAAAAACACGAAAATCAAGAAAAAACCAGCATGGTTGCACAAAGAAGACCAACTGAGAGAGAAAAAAAGAATAAGTACAAAAAATGGAAAGGCAGAATACCAACAAATAGCCCAAATCTGCAAAGATAAAATTAGGAAAGCTAAGACTTTGAACAAAGTAAGACTCGCAATAAATGTCAAATATATTTTTTTAAAGTTTCTTTCAACACATAAAAAACAAGAAAACTATTTCCCAAATCATCAAAATGCAAGACAAGAAAGAATGGATGAAAACTAATCAAGGAAAGAAGCAACCTAGAACTAAGGAGAAAATTTCCTAATGGTGAGAGCAATCAACCAATGGAATAGGTTGCCTTCAGAAGTTGTGGGTCTGGAGGCTTTCAAAAAGAGATAGGACCTTTGTCTAAAATGGTAAAGGGTCTCCCTGTGGAAACAGGGGCTTGGACTAGAAGAACTCCAAGGTCACTTCCAACTCTATTATTCTAAGTTCTAGGTTCAGTGCTTTTGATACTGCTGTGCCAATATAATTTTGGTTAGTGAATCAAGAAATAGAACTTTAGTCATCTTCAACCAGTCTTATGAGAGAACGTGTTAGCCAGTGTAATGAAGAGCACAAAATATTATACCTGAAACAAAATATTATACCTAGCACAAAATATTATACCTAAAATATAACAACTGCCTTTGCCTCGTACACAAATCAACTACTAGAATTGCAAAATTGCTACTAAATATACTGCAGATAACTGGGCCTCCTTTCTTGTGCCACCAAGCAATCCACAGGGACCTCTCTTGGCCAAACCTTTTGTCTAATTTAATTCTTTAAAAAGTCCCCCCCCCCATCCCCCCCAGATAGATGGCAAAGACACTGCTGCCTCCTTGTGGTGAAATGTGTGGGTGCGTAGATAGATAGATAGATAGATAGATAGATAGATAGATAGATAGATAGATAGATAGATAGATAGATAGATAGATGATGTATGTATGTATGTATGTATGTATGTATGTATGTATGTATGTATGTATGTATGTATATGCATCCTCTGCTTGTGTGTGCATTATAAAGTAGGAAAAAAATAGCTCACTTGTTCAGAGGAAATAAAGCAATTCAATAATTATGCAAATGCAGAAGGAAAATGAGGATATTTCTGAACAATATCAGTGTGTTTAACATTTAAGTCCAAGCCAGCTGGGAAAGAATTATCAATCAAGAGGGAGAAATGATAAGGATGTCTTGCACGTGTCTGAAAAGGCACAGTTGTCCATTTTGCTACAGATTTGCAATTGAAGCCTTAAGGAATAGAATGGAATGGAATGGAATAGAATAGAATAGAATAGAATAGAATAGAATAGAATAGAATAGAATAGAATTCTTTATTGGCCAACTGTGATTGGACACACAAGGAATTTGTCTTGGTGCAAATGCTTTCAGTGTACATAAAAGAAAAGATACATTCAGCAAGAATCATAATATACAACACTTAATGATAGTCATAGGGTTATATAGTCATAGGGTATATAGTCTATAGAATATAGTCATAGGGTACACTAAGCAATCAAATTATACTAGGAAACAGTCAATATAAATCATGAGGATACAAGCAACAAGGTTACAGCCATACAGTCATAAGTGGGGGGGGGGGATGGGTGATAAGGAGTGATGAGAAGATTAATAGTAATAGTAGTGCAGACTTAGTAAATAGTTTGACAGTGTTGAGGGAATTAGTTGTTTAGCAGAGTGATGGCATTTGGGAAAAAACTCTCCTTGTGTCTAGTTGTTCTGGTGTGCAGTGCTCTATAGCGTCGTTTTGAGGGAAGGAGTTGAAACAGTTTATGTCTGGAATGTGAGGGCTCCGTAAATATTTTCACAGCCCTCTTTTTAACTCATGCAGTATACAGGTCCTCAATGGAAGGCAGGTGGGTAGTAATTGTTTTTCTGCAATTTTTTTCTGTCACATTTCTCCTTTAAACTTCCTGACAGATTCAATGTTCTGCTCAGAAAGAATAGCTCTGTCAGAGCTGATGAAGCCTTCTTTCCACCCAACAGAAAAGGCCTTTCCTTGTGTGTATCACACAAATAAGCACAAGCACATCTCCTTGAAGGAGGTTTTGGCCTCCTAGAGAAAACCAACATTATTTTCTCTGATGTTCTATTCTTGAACAGTAGAGTGCGGCCTAAAGTCATATTAAACCCCAATGATTTCCGCAAATGAAGTATCTATCTCCTTGACACCCTGATTTAAGTCACTCTTGCACGTTGCTCCAGTGAAGAAAGCATCAGAGTAACGCTGGCACATCCAGCAGTCCTTTTCATTAGGAAATGCAGCTCCAGGAGAATCAACTCCTTGCTCCTGTTATCTTATTGACCATGAAGTCACACAGAGCAGAAAGAGCTAGCCAAAGTATTCGCCTTCATTTCTCTTGAAGACTTTGCTCCGCTTTTAGAGGGAATTCCTTTCAGCCTCTTTCCAGAGTAAGAATAGAGAAATGAATGACATGACAATGAATCCGAAAACAATAGAGATGAGACCATGAGCAGCTTGGCAAGAAAGTTAAGGAGTTAGAAGCACAAGAGGTGTTTTCATCTATATTTCCAATAAAAGGTCAACATGCAATGAGGGAATAAAGGATTTTAGAAATGAACCACTGGCCCAAGGTTTAGTGCTCCCAAGAGAACTTCAAATTCTTGGTTGAACAGTTGCTGGATTTGGGTGTGTCTAGTTTAATGAAAAGAAGGACTAGGGGTGACGTGATAACTCAGGGATTGTCACAAAGAACAGGGAGTCAAGCTATTCTCCAAAGCACCTGAGGGCAGGACAAGAAGCAATGGATGGAAACTAATCAAGGAGAGAAACAACCGAGAACTAAGGAGAAATTTCTGGATAGAACAATTAATCAGTGGAACAATTTGCCTCCAGAAGTTGTGAATGCTCCAACCCTGGAAGTTTTTAAGAAGAACCCCCCCCCCCCCCGCCCACACACATAAACATACCTACAGACCAATCAGCCTGACACCAATATCTGGGAAGGTCCTGGAAAAGGTAATCAAGCAACAGATTTTTTTTTTTTTTTGCCATTTTATTTATTTATTTATTTATTTTATTTATTTTATTTATTTATTTATTTATTTATTTGATTTATTTGCCAATTATTTCTAAGATAATAGTATAGCGTATACATAGTTGTGAATACATGAAATGGGCATATAAGAAAAATAAAGAATAAGAAGAAACAATAGGACAGGGACGGTGGGCACGTTGGGTGCGCTTATGCGCGCCCTACAGACCTCTTAGGAAGGGGGTGAGGTCAATAGTAGACAGTCTATTGCCGAACACCTAGAAGCAAGCAAAGTTATAACTAGAAGCCAACATGGGTTTGTCAAAAACAGGTCATGCCAAGTTCATCTTATTCCATTCTTTAACAAAGGGACTAACTTAGCGGACCAGCAAAATGCTATGGACATAATATACTTGGATTTCAATAATGAAGTTGACAAAGTAGACCACGGCTTACTTCTTTGTAAGTGAGAAAAATGTGAGAGACAGCATCACTACTTCAGATGGATTCATAATTGGCTGACAAACCGCACTCAACATGTTGTCCCTAATGGAACTATATTTACAAGGAGGGAAGTAAGCCATGGGATACTCCAGGAGGAGTAATAGTGGGAGGCATGATAACAGTGTTCCAATATCTGAGAGGCTGCCACAAAGAAGAGGGAGTCAGCCTATTTTCCAAAGCACCAAAAGGCAAGAAAAAAAAAGCCATGGCAAAATAATCAAGGAAAGAAGAAACCTATAACTAAGGAGAAATTTCCTGACATTGAGAACAGTAAACCAGTGGAACAGCTTGCCTTTGATTTGCATTCCTGTTGTTTCTTACGGTGCTGCTTTTGATAGGTTGGACTATTTTTTTACTTTTCTGTGAAGATGGATGCAAATAATGAATTAAGCAGTTCCACTTTCTCCCTGCTACCCATAATCTCCTTGCCATCTTCCCCCACTAGAGGATTGATCATTTCCTTGACTTTTTCCCCCCCTTGTTTCTTAGATATTGAAAGAAACTTTCAAAAAATTATTTCAGCATTTGTTGGAAGTCTTAGCTCATTCTGAGCCCTAGCTTTTCTGACTCTGTTCTTTGGCAGTTCAAAGGCATCTACCTTTTTTGTCTCTTGCTCTTTCTGAATTTCAGCTTTTGCAGCTGAGCATTATTATTAATATAATATTAATATAACATTATAATATAACTGAGTGGTGCAGTGGGGCCTAGGGGTGGAGCTTTTGCCTCACTATCAGAAGGCTGTGAGTTCGATCCTAGGTAGAGGCCGATATTTCTCTTTCTGGGCACATATCTGCTGAAAAAAACTCCGCATTGGCAACAGGAAGGGCATCCGGCCAGTAAACCCTCAGCTCCATTCAGTTGCCCAGACTCCACCCTGCAAGGGATTATGGGGTCGTTAACAGAGGAGGATGATTATAATATAACTATTAAATTACATTATAACGATATTTCCTTATACTCCTTGGAGGATCCTGAACAGGTTCCAATATGCTCAAGTGGAGGCTCTTAGTGGATAACAACACTCTATGTCAATGTAGAGAGTAACAAAGCCTGATCCATCTGCTGGTATGTCAGCTACTACCAGAAACATGTACTGATAATGACTTATTTTTGGTGAAAGACAAAACCAAGAAGGTGGCTTCATTCTGGCAATTTAAAATTTGATCTAGACATAAAAAAGAAGTTGAGCCTTATCACTGGAAGGACCATTGTGTCAACCCTTTTTTGTTTTCATAGAAATTTCCTTTTCTTTCACGATCTCATTCAGGATTGAGCTAGCCTTCACTCCTAAGATTAATGTTCTCTTAACTTCTTTATCACACTTCTCAATGTCACCAAATCTTGAGCCCTGAAGAACAAAAATATCTACCATCTTTGCTTATTTGCCATCAACAGCTAAGCATACCACTTAATCTGATTGTCTTCTTAATGCCTAATATCAACACAGATATTTTTAACTTTCCTTTTTTTAATTTTATAATAAGATTGTCTTTATCTTCAGCCCGCATACCACAATCTCCTTGGTTCCAGCTGTTATCTGTCCCACTATGAAGAAACACCTGCATTCCCCTTTCTTCCTGTACCACTTTCCTCACTTTCATAGCAATGTGCATTTCTCTGGTCCTCGAGTCACAAGAAAAGTAGCACCATCGTGGAAGAATTCTATCCTTCCATTCCCCACCATCCAGTCAGAGCGGAAGAAGCTTCTTGGATGAGAAGCGAAACCTCTTCAAAGAAAAAACAAGAAAGCCCAGTTGCCTTCTGAAAAAGGACTTTGGGAAGAACCATAACCTATAGAGAATCTCTATAGGCTATCATGGAAGAAGATTATAATGGCAAGGAGATTTCAGATTATATTCTGTTTTTCATTGGGTGTTCCTGTATAAAACAGCTCCTGCTTTGTTTGTATGTGCCAAATCAGGTTTTAGGTTTCTAAAGAAAAGCTTCCCTTCTCCAGCTGCTTCTCCTAATTAAGTGTTTTTCTCATACAGCTCAGCTCAAGAGACTTCCTACTTTCTTTTAACTTCAAGGCCAATTCTTCCACAAGTAGGGTGTGATAAATGAGTCCATCATCACATAAACTTTTGATAACTACAAGCTGAGAAGTATAAGCAATAAATGCTTAATTAGAATAAGCGTGAGGACACTCTGGGAAATTCCTCCCCGAAATGAGTTCCAGCATAGGCCATTCTAACAACTGTGGAACACACGACTGGAATTCTCTAGGGATACATTGCTTCTGTGTGTGAAAAGGATGCAGCTCCCAACAGCCGAGGAATATAAAATACACTCCTGCATTTACACTCTTTGCTTGGCATTTATTGTGTCTTATGTTTTATTCCCTTGTCTGTGAATATCTCCAGACTATGTTACAGAGGGTCAAAAATATGGCATGATGATGGTGCAGAGAAAGTTCCACTTTTTCTTATGTGCATTGTATGTATGTTGTGACACATACACACAGTCAGAACTTCAATTGCATGGGTACGGCTGCCAGCCTGCCTATTTTGACTTTCCCTGTGGGTCGAGGAGATTCCCTCCTCTGATCAAGCAAAGGAATCAAGGAGATTCCATTATCTCCAGCAGCCAGAGCAGAAGTGGATACACATGCATAGATCTGGGGTGGCCAGATGGGGGCGGCAGTACCCACTGCAGGTTGCAGATTCTCCATGTGACAATTAGGGTGTGTCAAATTTTTCATCTTTCAATTTCCAAACCTTACGGGTGCTCAAAAGTTATGACATGCCCTGGGGATTGTAAAGATGTTTTGGTTACTTTAATGTAATTTAGATGCGCTTGGTACATAACTATATAAATATCTTTTTAACATTTTGTTTGCTTCATCACATCATGACATAGAGGCTCACATGGGAGGTTTTGGTCCATTTTTGAGAGAAATCCTCACTTTCCTGGATGGCTGGATTACTGGCTTTCTTCCTGTGCCAGTGATAGGCTGACATTGAAATGAGTCTTGTTGTGGGACACATCTGCAAGAAGCAGTTAGCAGGTGAAGGTGAGTACACAGGGAACCACAGCGAAGGCATGCAGCAACCATTAGTAAAGCAGGAGCTTAGCTTGAAGAAACCAACCTACGGTCTACCCAGAAATGCTCTATGTATGGATGCTAACCAAGGTTACATCAAATATTTCCCTCAATAATTCAAAAGTCTTAAGAAATTAGCTACTAGTGCACCATACAATATTGTAAGATATCAACTGTTTTTAGAGCAACTATTTGGGAAATGCTGAGCAAGCAGATAAAAGTATAACTGATGTCAAAAAGCCAACACTGGCAACCTAAGAAATCTGCATGGAAATAGTCTCTTTTCTTCCAGCTAGAAGCCTTGTTGCAAGACAATGTCTGTAGGACTGTAGACTTTACATGGAAGAAGGTTTTTTCTTAGATAACCTAACAGAGTCAGTCTGGAGGATACTCTCAAATCAAATGCAGCATCTCTCCTCTGCTTCTGCTGATATAGACAATACAATCATGTTCTGTTTTAAAGCCAGACATGAATCAACCTCCAGTTGACTTTTTTTCCCATATATATTATGATTAGATTGGGATTTTTTTGTTTAATATTAGATATTTGGGTCATCTTTTTTCCTTTTTTCGTACACAATTGTTTTCCTTTTTTTGGTGGTTGTTATTAGTGTTGGATGTATGTTTTTCTGGGTTTTTTTTCTGTTTTGCATTTTATTCTTGTTGATAAAACATAATAAATATATAACAACAAAGGCAGGAATAAATCTAGAAGGGAATGGAGCACCCAGAGTTTTGCTATAATCGTCTTTTCAAAATAGGATGCTTGGGTATAGGAAAGATTCTTTCAGAAGGCAAGACAAGAAGCAATGGTTGGAAGGAAGGTTATAACAGCATGTAATTTAAAATATATAGTTTTTAACAGTTTTGAATGGCCCAAAGAATATATCCTAGCCCTATCAGTGTTGGCCTTGTATTTTATGTCTCTCCACCCCACCAGTTATGAATTGCATGTATTGCTTCTGAAAGCCATATACGGCGCAGAGTGCTGGCCGACGACCAAAGAAGTCGAAAGCAGACTCCAGACAATGGAGATGCGAATGCTCCGATGGTCGGTAGGCCTCACCCTACTCGATCGCGTCAGGAATGAAGAAGTGCGCAGACGGTTCAACGTCGTGCCCATCCCCACGGTCATGAGGCAGTCCCGGCTACGATGGTTCGGCCATGTGAGTCGCGCCAAGGAAGAATCCATCATCAAATCTGCGATGAAGGTGATTGTCGGAGGAGCGAGACCGCGTGGTAGACCTAAGCAACGCTGGATGGACACGATCAAGACCGATCTAGAGATCGCGAAGGCAGACCCGACATACGTGGCAGACAGAGAGGCGTGGAAGCAGTACTCAAGGACATTAGCGGACCTCGCCAGAGCGCGAGACAAACGCTGAAGAAAAAGAAGAAGAAGAAGAAGAGCTTCTGAAAGCAAACAAGCAGTATCTGTATCTTATCACTAGATGGCAAAATTCCCCACAAAACTACAAGATTTAGAGTCTCTCAACTCAAGTTTTTATCCTTTTATCCCTTTTAAGTTGTAGGGACATCAATTATCAGAATTCACCAGCCAGCGTGCTAGCTAGGGAATTCTGGGAATTGAAGTAAATACGTCTTAAAGTTGCCCAAGTTGAGAAGTGCTGTCCTATAAACACAGAATTTCAGGAGGTGATTTTGAGACTCTCTCTGTCCCTTGCCAAACTCCATAAAGCATTATGTACTGAACTTTCACCTGGAGAAAAAAAATATTTATTATAAATAAACCAGGTATTTTGAAACAGAAGGAAGCTTCCATCATCTGGCACTGAGTTTAATAGCTTCCAGATCCCCAGCAGTGAGCTGCATGGATGGCCCATTATATATGATGCTCACCGGCTTGGGAAAAGCTGCATATAGAACTGGTATTTTTACCATCACGTTTTTAAGCAGACTGTCCTTTCCCTTCAATACAGAAACTGAATTAGCCCCCAAGTTTTCCTAAATTCCACTAAGTATCCACAAACATGATTGCATGTTTACAAGTGAGGTATTAATGCTTGCTGCAGTGGGTACTATACACAAGGCAGTGGGAACAAAATGTGAAGATTTAGACTACGGAATTTCATATGCTGAATCCATATGGCCATATGAAAACACACACACACACACACACAATCCATACGGCTCAACAGCATAACTGTGAGAGGAATCTAAATGTCCCAGTGGACAGCCACTTAAGTATGAGCCAGCAATGTGCTACAGCTGCCAAAAAAGGCAATGCAGTCCTAGGCTGCATCAACAGAGGGATAGCATCAAATTCGTGGGAAGTGTTAGCACCACTCTATACTGCCCTAGTGAGGCCACATTTGGAATATTGCATCCAGTTCTGATCAACACACACACACAAAAAGATGCTGAGACCCTAGACAGTGTGCAGAGAAGAGCAACAAAGATGACAAAACATCTGGAGACAAAATCATATGATGAGCAGTTAAGAGAACTAGGTATGTTTAGCCCAGGGGTCGGCAACCTTAAACACTCAGAGCCACAAAGGTCCTAACTGGAAGCTCCCTTCAATTCTGGAGCTGACCAGACTCTATGGCGGTTCCCCCACCATAGAGTTTCCTCCTGGCGCGGCGTCCTTTTTCCTCTACCTGTCCTAACCAAAAGCCCTATCAATTGTGGAGATGACCGGCAACAGGGAGCTGCAGTAGAGGGATGAAAGAGCCACATGTGGCTCCAGAGCCGCAGGTTGCTGATCCCTGGTTTAGCCTAATAAAGAGAAGGCTTAGGGGAGATCTGATATCTTCCAATACATAAAGGGCTGTCACTGGGAATACTGGCAGAATAAGAAGTAATGGCTGGAAGGTCATCAGAGGGGGACCCAAGCTGGAAATAAGGAGGAATTTCCTGACAGCCGGCATGATTAATCAATGGAACACCTTGCTTCCCAGAGTTGTAGGTGCTCCATTGCTGGATGTTTTCAAGGAAAGATTGGACAACTATTTGTCTGGGATGATATAAGGACTACTGCTTTGTCTAGGGGGTTGGGGTAAAACCCCTCTAAGATCTCTTTCAGCCCTATGATTTTATGATTTCATAGACATACCCAGAAGTGATTCACTATTGTTTCTTGTGCTGTCCCAGCCAGTCTATGGGAATTGAATAGTTACTTAGGAATTATGAGCTGTCCCCTTAAGGGAATGCATCATGGTAAATGTAGTTAAGGTATCCTGGGAAATATAGTCCATGTCATGTGGCCACATCTGTAATCCTGATTGGTCACTGAACTGACCCTTTGTTGGGATGGTGGGAGGTCCCATCATTCTCTTGCCTGAACTCAGCCTCCTTCTAGCATATCTACCACGATGGGATGAAATATGGGATAGAAAGATCACTATCATTTTACACTACGATTTCAACTATGCAAAGAATTGGACATTAGATGCATCTTGACATAACTGTGAGTTATCTTGAGGATACCTAATATAATCCAATAAAAAGAAACTTTGTATGGAATAGTTTGTAGAGTTATTCTATCTGTCTTTATATTCAGCAAGTGAATCAAAGGACAGAATATTTCTTCTGGAGTGACTTTTCAATGTTTCAGTCTAACCTTATGGATTCTGGTCTAACTCACCTAGGGTTTCAAAGTTCAGTTAGACAAAACTAAATATTGCCACCTTCTGCGACAAGATCAAAGGAATTCATGTAGATAACATGCTGTAGAAAACCTCCAGTCTTTGCATATGTGATGGGCAACTTGCTGAATCAGAGGAGAAACTGGAAAAGGATGGTGGTTTCAGCCCACTGACCAGTCTCCAATAACTTGTTCTACCGTACAATTTTTTTCTTATTCTGGTAGGAAAGGATTAAAACCTGAATTCCTGAGGTGAGCCACTGTAGTGGGATGTTCCAACTACAAGAAAATTTTCAGCCATTCTATGCATAATATTATTGCCTTGTATTGGAATATTTTTATAGCCTGAGCTTTATCACCAATACTCGTATATATTACAGAATGGCTACTCAAGTTGATTTTTGGCTCATGACAACTGAACTCAAAAATCTCTCCCAGTATTCCATGTTATATGCACATACATATACATAGGGCACAGCTGACCTAATTAATGATTAAGTAGATGACTTTGACTCTGGATAATCCACCAGGTCTTTAGTTGGCAGAAAAGTAGGTCAGGGTAACATGTGCTGTCCCCAGTGTGTTAGATCTGTGACCCTCCTGGCTAATTAAGGTCGTGGGGAGAGTGCGCATGAGTGAGTCTGGGTGGTGGTTAATTCCTCCTTGAGAAAAGAAGTGGTCTCACCAGCTCTTTTAAAAAATGGTGGTCTGCCCCATCCTCAAAGAACCATTCATTGCTCAACCCAGGAAGCCTGGACAGCTTTTGTTCTGTCTCCAATTCTCCTTTTCTGGAGAAGACGGTTGAGACAGTGGTTGCATGGCAGCTTCGGATAACCCTGGATGAAGAGGATTATCTAGACCCCTTTTTAGACCAAGGTTTGGGACTGAGATGGCATTGAATACATTTATGGATGGCCTTTGGCAGGAACAGGATGGGGGTAGTGCATCCATCCTGACTTTCTTGACCTCTCAGCATCATTCAATTTCATTGCTCATGGTATCCTTTTGTGTTGGCTTCAGGAATTGGGAGCAGGTGGCACTGTATTGTGCTGGTTCTCTGCCTTCCTCTAAGGCCAACCCCAGTCAATATTCACGTGGAGGGGGATCCAGCTCACAGTTCAAACTTTGTGGGGTTCCTCAGGCTTCTGTTGTTTTACATTTACATAAGACCATTGGTGAGAAGTTACATCAGTTGAGGTGAGACGTCATCAATACGCAGATGACACACCCAGCTTTTTATCTCTACCCCAGCCCTTCTGAATGATGCTATGAACATCCTATCCCAGTGGCTGGAGGATGTTGGGGACGAGATGGGGCAAAACAGCTCCAACTCAACCTTAGCAAGACTGAATATTTGGTCCCTCTGGACCATCTTTAGTTCTGGATGTGGTTGCACTACCCCAGACGAATCCCAGACAGCACAATCTGGGGCGCCTGGTTCTTTTGGTCTACCAACAGTCCACCCATCGCCATGATAGTTAAGGCTATCCACTTGATTGCTACACCTCTGTTTCTTTACCTTTCTCAAGATATTGTAGCTCTTCTAAGAGAACTGCAGTAGTGTCTGAATAGGACTTTATATACCAAATATAAAACTTTACTAACTCCATAGGTATCCAATACAGTTCTTTCAGCACAAGACAGGTTCCCCATTCTTATGACCCAATAGACCTTGAGAACAATCAACCAATGGAACAGCTTACCTTCAGAAGTTGTGGGAGCTTCATCACTTGAGACTTTCAAGAAGAGATTGGACTGCCATTTGGCAGAAATGGTGTACGGTCTCCTGCTTGGGCAGGGGGTTGGACTAAATGACCTACAAGGTCCCCTCCAACTCTGTTAATCTGTAATCTGTAACCTCCCTTAGCCACTCTCCTCCTAATATATTGCACTTCAAAGCAAACATTCTTACCTACATCAGGTGAGGAACACAAGACTGAAGAAAATTGAATGTAGGAATACAAGAAGTTACCCGATATCATCTTTTGTTAACAAGTATGTATTACTAGTTAACTTGACATGTATTTTCAGTTCAGTTTGCCTCGGGATCATAATCATGCTATTTTGCATGCAACACATTAGCTACCTTTAGGGAGTTTCCCTTGTCATTCTCATTTTGATATGGAGTTCAGGAACGGTTGGAGAATATAAATAAAAATTAACTACGTGATAAATGAGTATCGTATAAACCATAATAGTGCAAATAACATTGCTGTTAATTGATTTCTGAAATTTGGGACAGGTAGTCCAAGTCATAGCGATGCAACACATTTCTCGCCACCTAGTATTTTTTAATTAAATTTAAATATTTGTATAGAGAGGTGAGTTATTAAAATCCAGTTAGCGGAAGTGCTATTTAATTTTGAATTATTTCTTCATAAGAGTTCAAATGGTGGAAAGAAACAGAATTGAAATTAATGACAGTAATTAAGACAAGTGTAAACAATTAATAATATAACACACTCAATTTTATATGCAGAGCGTGTAATGTTAACTGCAAGCAAATGTAACATTGAAATGTCTGTGGATTCAAGGAATCTGTCCCCAAATATAATATTTTCTCTTCTTATAAGGCTATCTTAAAAGACTATCATTTCAATATGCTTTTCATCCCACTGTTATTGATAATCTTGGATCGTAATCCCAGTTAACAAAGTGCCCAAACTTTTGTTAAGGGCAAAACAGAATGATTTGAGAAATACAAAGCTATTATTCCCAATAAATAAGGGTTCCTCTAATGTCAAGCACAATTTGTTTCCTTGACTATTCCACATTGGCAAAAAAACTTATAAGGCGGGGTCTTATTTTTGGGGAAACACGGTAGTAACTATGAAATTTGTCATTGTTAGGAAGTTTCAGTACAATTAGATAACTCCTTGGCCAAATCTCTGTTCAGAAAATCATTGAATCAGTGGTCTGCCTCTATCTGTGTCAAACATTTTTTGAAAAAAAGAACTTTGACCATGCTGGCTCATCAGTTGAAGGGGACAGATCCTCTAGTTGTTGAGCCCTGTTTTGGGAAGGGGGTTGAATTAAATGACCTTCAAGTTCCCTTTCTTCCCATGATTTTTGAATGCAGGGAAATTAGAAATTAGGCAACCAAAACTTTAGCATATAATGGAAATGATGGGTTGAACTGGATTCCGCCCCCCCCCCCTTCCACAAATGAATGGAAGAGCTTGTCCTCTCATTACAAAAGAATTTGGAGTTGATTTGGGAAGGTGGGAAAGAGATGGGAAGGAAGGGGCAGCTAATGAGGGCGTGGGGAAGTGATTGCAGTGTTGGGAACCAACTCAAAGCAACCCCACTTGTAGCTTGTTGAGTAGAAGATGGGAGAGAGAGGGTATAATCAGTTTCTATGTCTATGGAGATTCTCAATCATCCAGGCCATGGTTGTCCCAAAGGTGCTTTTTTTCAAGCAGCAACTGGACTTTCTGGTTTTTCTTTGAAGATGTTTCACTTCTCATCCAAGACGCTTCTTCATCTCTGACTGGATGGTGGGAAACGATTTATGCTCCTTGCAGACAACTGGTCATTTGCACCCTTTTAGAGTCGTTGAGGACACTCTGAGGTGTATCTCTGTCCTCAGGGTCAGCTGAGTAGTGTCTGCATCTCTAACTGAAGTGCAAATGGTTCCTGTGGTCTGCAATTTTCCTGGAAATCAGTTCGGACCAGAGCAGGTTCTGACCAGTTCTGGAGAACCGGTAGCGGAAATTCTGAGTAGTTTGTAGAACTGGCAAATACCACCTCTGACTGGAGATTTTACAGTATCCTTCCCCTGCCACGCTCACCAAACCACGCCCAGAGAACCGGTGGTAAAAACATTTGAATCCCACCACTGGTTTGTATTACTGCACACTTTGAAGGGTTTCATCCCAAAGTGCATAGCTGAATGTCGAAGGAGACTCTCAGTCATCCAGGTCATGGTTGTCTCAAAGGTGCTTTTTCAAGAAGCAACTGGACTTTCTTAGGTTTTTTTTGAAGATGTTTCACTTCTCATCCAAGAAGCTTCTTCAGTTCTGACTGGAGGGTCGGGGAATGAAAAAATGCAAATGACCGGCTGTCTGCAAAAAATATAAATCCTTCCATCCCTCACCTTCCAGTCAAAGCAGAAGCAGCTTCTTGGATGAGAAGCGAATCATCTTTAAAGAAAAACCAGAAAGTCCAATTGCCTCTTGAAAAAAGGCACATTTGGGACAATTGATTTCTATCATTCATGGAACTCCTGCTGTGTCTGCTTATTGGCCTCTCCTATCTTGAAGGACTGGCACAGAAGAAGATGACACAGTGGGCATTTAAGGGATTCCAGAAGGAAAGTACTAAGCAGGAGGTAAATGCCAGGAGAGGCTGGTTGTGACTGAAAGTGCCCCCTTCTTGCGCTTCCCAAACATCCATAAAACAGATTGTTGGAGGATTTTAAGATTAAGGGGCAGCGTGCAGTGGTGGGATTCAAAAATTTTACTACCGGTTCTGTGGGCATGGCTTGGTGGGCATAGCAGGGGAAGGTTACTACAAAATCCCACTCCCTCCCCAGCCCACTAACCTGCTTTCCAGCTCCGTTTTCCTGTACAGGGCAACAAAAGAAGACCCAGCTGCTTAGCTGGGACTCAATGGGAGGCAGAGAATAGATGGGGTTGGTGGGGCCAGTCAGAGGTGGTATTTGACAGTTCTCCAAACTACTCAAAATTTCTGCTAACAGTTCCCCAGAACTGGTCAGAACCTGCTGAATACCACCTCTGGTGGGGTGGGTGGGAAGCTAATTTTATACCAGTGTAGTTAAGAGGGATTTAATTCTCACTGGTTCATTAATTGGGGACATTAATTGGGCACAGTTGTGGGAACAGGGGACACAAGGCTTGTCAAGGCTTGATGAAGATTAAGTGGTCTAACTCGGGGGTCTCCAACCTTGGCAACTTTAAGACTTGTGGACTTCAACTCCCAGAGTTCCTCAGCCAGCAGGTTGGAGACGCTTGGTCTAACTGGAGGAATTTTTCACCCAACTTCCTCCTCACATGCACCAAAAGCTGGAATGTTTTCTGGTGTGCTGCCTAGCCAAGGTAGAAGAAGGCAGTGAGCAATCTTCATGTATATGCACCAGGATGAAGATTTGCCCAGAAAATTATACAATGCAAAAGGAGGCCCCATGTATGTTCAGCAGAGATGTCATTTAAGTTCCTATCCAAAAAAAAGGAAAAACATGGAACATCTTTCCTTGTCATCTCTCCTCCATGGAGCTACGTTGGAAGCATTAAGAAGTGACCTTCTTTGGAGAAGCTCCTTTCTAGGTAGAGAGCAGGGCTACCTCATCAGCAAAAGTTAGCTAGGCCCAGTCGATCTTACCTGTCACTGACTGCACAGTCCTATCCTTGGAACTTTCTTATCAATGCTGTGGAAGTATTTTCTGTTTTCTTCCAGGACGTTTCTCAAAAACTTAGCATTACAGACCTGGGATCTCCTGGTGGTCTCCTACCTCACGCTATTCAGGCTTTTGCTTTCAGCTAATGTCTTCATCACTTAAAATCAGCCAGGATTTTTCATGTTCTCAAGAAGGGCTGCTTTCGGTTATTGGGCTTCCTTACAGGCCAAGGATCACCAGATGATCCCCAGCCCAAGTGCTAACGGGGCTTAACCTGATTACATTTGGATGTTCTCGAGAGCAGTCCAGCCTTTCCGACTGGAAAGGGCCAGGTGGTGGCCAGGTGATCGGCTCAGGGCTGCCACCTCCCAAGCCTTGCCGGGCCCGCCGGGCTCAGCCAACGTTGCCTTCCGCCGGGCACGGCTCCTCCATCGGCAAGCGGGGAACAGTTGGGGAGTAGGGAGGGGGGGGGACGACGACGCCGGTCGCCTGGGCCCAGAGGAGGTGGGGGCGAAGGCGGGGAATGGGGAGGGAAAAGCCGGCGCCGGGCTGGCAGAGATGGTTGCTTGCCGCTTGGAAGAAGCGGAGGAGAGGGTGAAGCTGGCGGAGAGAGGAGAGGGTGAGTTGGGCGCCCCCTCCGCGGGGACCGGCCGCGGTCCCAGAAGAAGGAGCAGCATACAAAGGGCGGGAGCCCGGGATGCCCTCGACGAGGAGGGCAGGGCAGGGCAGGGGGCCGCGGGATGGAGCGTGGAGGGGTTGGTGGTGTTGGGGAGGCGGCAGGGCTGGCAGCCGGAGCCCCGCAGCGGGGAACGAGGCGAAGAAGCCCCCGAGCAACCAAAGACCGCGCTCCGCCACCGGGATACTGCAGAGGACGATTCCCTCAGGAGGGCTGGCATCGTCCCTCCGCCTCTCCTGCCGCCTCTCCTGCCGCCGCCGCCGCCTCAGCAGCAGCCGCCGACCTCGCGCGGCGGTCCTTGGGGGCGCTGCGGAAGCGACGAGCAAAGCGGCCGCCTGCCAAAGCGCCCTTCCCGGCTCGGCAGCTGCAGGGGGACGGCGCCGCCGCCGCTTCTTCTTCTTCTTTCCCGCCCTTCCCAGTGGCTTCCTTGAAGCTCTGAGGAGGCGGTGTGTTTGTGTGTGTGGGGGACGGGGGACGGGTATGGGGTCTCCCCGGCCGGCCCTTTTGCCGGAAAGTTACTTTCTTGGAAAATTCCTGCCCTGAGGGCGAATTGTGTGTGACTGGGGTGGTGGGGACGGATCGCCGAAGCTCCCTTTCCCCTCCGTCGTCCCTTTGGTTAAGGTTGGGTCGAGTCCCCGGAGGGGATGGGCAGAGCTTCCACGGCCCCGCGAGAGACGCGACCCACCGAAATGCTTTCTTTTCTTTTCCTTTCCTTTCTTTCTTTTTTTTTTTTTTTTTTGCAAACGAGCACTTAGCGCCTCCTTTTGACCTCTCCCACCTCGGCGTGTGTGTGTGTGTAGGTGCGCGCGAGCGCGCGTGGAGAGCACACCTGCGCTAGAAATGGCCCATAGTCCGTCGGCATTTAGGGAGGCGGCTTGGGTAGCCGAGATGCTTTAAAAAAAAAAAAACTTCTTGATCGAAGAGGCCTGGGGGGGCGGTATGTGAGACTCTCCTGGCGACCGGTGGGACCACCTGGGATGTTGGACGCCGACCTTGTTTGGTGTCAAGTCGCTAAAGCAGATTTTCCTCTTCTGGGTTCCAAAATTGTGGGGGTTTCCTTTGCCCTGGCTGTCCGGCTCTCACTGTACCTGGGGACGGTGCGGACGTGGCTGTGTTCCTCGGGGCTCAATGATTGTGGGGATGGTTGGAGCTGGACAGAATGTCTTGCCTTTCCCAATAACCCGAACAAAGCCCACACCTGAAATCGGGCTACGAGAAAGAAAGAAAGAAAGAAAGAAAGAAAGAAAGAAAGAAAGAAAGAAAGAAAGAAAGAAAGAAAGAGGGGGAAAAAAGGGATCAGCTGAGAAGCAGCCCCCCCCAACCCTGGTCTCTCTTTGACAAGTCCTGCAGTCTCTTTCCTACCAGAAAGGCATGGATTTCCCCATATCCTTGGAAAGCCAAGTTTAATGTAATGAAGCCAGAGATTAATTAACCTCTGATGGAGCTGGTCTTCCAAAAGACTTGAAGCCTGTAGGCATGTCAGGATCACCTTTGGAAAGGGGCTGTTCCCAAAAGCCCAATGAAGATTGTTGAGCAAGTTTTCTAAATATATACATATATATATATATATTTCTAAGGATCTGCATAACAGAGCTGCAAGACTCAGAGGAATCTTCTAGGTAATGTACAATTTTAATAATTTGCACTTGCGTAGGGGGCCTAGAATGGAATCTGGAAGGGTAATATATAGGTGATTAGTATTCTGGAGGACGTTGTACCTGTAGGACTTGTATATGTGTGCATTTTTTCAATGCAGCAGCTTACTTACTATGCGTAGTGCCGTATGTGAGGTGTAGTAAAATTACAGTGTACTCTAAGGCTGCCCCATAATTTAGCCACAGAGCTAAAAAATCTATTGGAAGATCTTGTCTGCTGGGTGTTTTGAAAACTGAAAAAGAACCTTAAAATTTCCTGAACGGATGTACAGGCTAATGCATTGGATAGTTATGTGCATGGGCTGTTTCTCTGAAACTGTAAGAAGTTCAGCATCTGTTGAGAAAGTGCATAAAATATGTTAAAATGTCTGTTTTACAGTGTCATTGAGAAATATTCTCAAAATTTTGCTACAGCAATTCTAAAGTAGTTTTTTATTCTTTAAGGATTCATAGCTGTGAAGGGAGCCTTGTTTTTAATTTCTATAGATGAGTCTTTCTGTTCATGTGAGGTTTTACTGGTAAGCAGCAGTTTTTCTGCATTAATGGCTCTTCTATTTATTTCTATTCAGAAGGAATAAACCCCACTGAAGTTCATTGGGTCTTTAATACCTAAAATTGCAGCCACCTTATATCAAAACCTTTTTACTTAATTAGCCCCAATTAATTTAGCAGAATTTAAATTCTAAGTGGACCTAGAGAATTGCATTGTAAACATCTATATGTTAAATATGCGAAGAAGGATATTGTATATTTTCTATAAGGGTTCTGTCAATTCTCCCTCAATTTGCCAATGAATGATCAGAATGGAAAGTTATGCCCATAATAAAAAAAATACCGGTACCTGCATAACTCATAGAAATAACTTTTTTATTCTGCATAACTCATAGAATAACTTCATTCAATACATTTTTTCAGTTTGAGCACAGTGCTACAGCACTCACTTGTACTGTTTAATGCACTTTGGCTTGATCATTTCAGGCAATCTCTCACAGAGGAAATAACAGCAGATATGAAGGGAAGTTATTAAAAATAATAGAGTTACTTTATAATAGAATTCATCATTATATATTTCTGACTTGGTGAATTTTCAGGGCCAGAACCTGTTTTGTCTCAGAACCCATTTTGGCTTTTGCAGACAGACTTGCATGTTTTAATCATGATAAAGAACACATAAAATTGCCTTCTGTCAGTATTTTATTTTTTCTAAAACATATTTTGATATTATGTAATAGAAGGCCAGATTGATATAGGAGATAGTTTTAATGTTATCATCTTTACTTAAACATTTCTATATATCTGCCAGAGAGGAAATTTAGATACTATTCATACATCATGAATTGCAATGTGTAGGTCAAAATGTTGAAATAATAGGTTCTCAAAATCTGAAAATATACTTTATAAATTAGAGTCTTATATTAATTGGATCTGTTCGAATGCTTCTGCATTTCTATTAAACTACAATTATATTTCAGTACAAAAAAAATCTAGAACCTTTTCCTTTGTTCACCTAAAAGGGAGGAAGGAAAAATCTGTATGATCTGTGGCACTGCCCTTGGCCCTTTGAAACTAGTTAATGTTATTAGGTAGATTTAGAAAGCTTTTCATAATGAAGAACAGATTCATGGTTGCCTTTTCATTTACATTTCAAAAGTAAAATAATGAACTAAATGAAACCTAGGTTGGTAGAATTCAAGGGAACAAAATAGACTGCAGAAACTTGAAGTCTGATGGAATGATTGTGATTATACGATTAAAATTAGATGCCACAGTAAGAGAGGATGGTACCTAATTTTAATCGTATAATCAAAATCATTCCATCAGACTTCAAGGCACAGATCAATATTTGCTTTTGATCCCCTCCTCGGTAAGAAAGTGTTTTATACATTGAAAGAAACCAATATCTAGTCATTATCATTAGACATAAGAATATTGATATTATGGAGCATAAATACTGTTGTGTCCAATATAAAAATCTTGTGCCTCAGAAATTTTCCTTTAAGCAGCTCAGTTATAAAGTCAAAGAGGTTGGCCGTTGCCTATTTATTTATTTATTTTTCTTATCCGCTTGAAACCTCCATTGCATATGGATCGAATCTTTGGTGTCCCGAGTTGGCTTCTTCACCAGGGTGCAGAATTGTATGTTCGCAATTTCTTATGCTTATTTAAAAAAAAACACCAAGCATTAACATTTAACTTTGATGAAATTAGATTTCTTTTTAATGAGATTATTATATAGTGTGGAAAGGTTTGGAACTACACAAACACATTCAGGTAGAGATTCAATTCATTTTCTCCTTTTCATTCTTGTAGGAGCTGTATTGTAGATAATTCCCTGGGAATACATTCACACAATATATATTAAAATATTACTGTTTGTCAAATGCTTGCCACTGAATTACTTGTGCAATCTTATATCTGTACAGTTTTATGCTGTTATATATAGAGAATTAACAAATGAAGGCAAATACACATGTCCCAGGATAATGTTTCAGGATCCAATTTGGACGGGTCACTGTTCTGATTAGAGAGAAGTTCTTCTGAGAATGGGCTTCAGCACAAGTTCAAAACGCTGGAAAGATTAAATCTCTTGTCCCAGTGACGGACCCAGATTGGATCCTGTAATTAAAGCTGTGAAACAAAAACTATTCTCAAAACAGAGAGTGGAATAACGTGTACCTGATTTCAATTTTAAAATTGTCATGCATTAATTTTAACATTTACATTATTGGAAAGAACTATCAATGATTTAAAAATACTATTAGATCTTTTCCTGTGAAGTTTGCTGCTTACCTGGTTAAATCCTCACACATATGACAACTTCTCAAAAGCAAGTTTTGAGGGATCAGGAAGATTTATCTAAGAAAAACATGTAAAAAAAAGTAGAGCTTAATTAAGAAAAAAAAGAGCATGTCTATTTTTGTTATTTTTGTTTCATGGCTGAGCTTATGTGGTTTAGAGCAGTCAAAAACCATAACCACAAAGTATTTTGCTTTTCTTTTGCTGCTATAGATTTTAAAAACTGTCCTTCGGAATTCATGACTAAGAAGAATCAGGATAAGTTCTTGCCACAAGCACGCTAGGACGTTATCTATGCTATCAGTGCCATATAGAATTACTTTGTAGATATGTAATTAATAGGAAACAATCAAAGACTGATATTTTAATTACATAAGTGTGCTTAGTAAGGAAAGGACCATTGTTTCAACATTGATTTTGAGCTTTAGCAAATAAGCAAAAATATTTAGTTCAGTCAAAGGGAGATACTTACTTTTATCCTAATTTGGACATTGTTTAGAATGACCGTTCAAAAACAGGTAAAACATAGTTTGAAGTCAATAAATAGATAACAAGTAGCACTTGTTAAGAGATCTAGGAAAATTATTTCAAGCCTTAGTTTTTCCAATAAAGAGGCACTTTTTTATCCCATTATAAAGTATCCTATTATATCAAACCTGTAGCAATTTTTTTGTCCGCAAAATTTTATATATAAACTTAATTAAAAATTAGAGCTTTGATCTTTTTAAAATTATAAAACGATGAATTTCCATCCTAAAACCAGAATATGTTTGACAAAGGAAATAACAATATAGAATGACTAGTGTTCATTTCAAATGTGAAATTTCTGGGAGAGCTAAAACGTCTCATAAAAATTAAGCAAAATGGACACTTGGTAAAGTATGGAGAAATAGGCAATGGAGCAATTGTAGGAAATGCTGTTGAAGAAGTGCTCTTGAAGTTATTTCCAGAGATATCAGAACTAGGAAGAAAACTGAAAAAGTAAAAAGTTATAGTACCAAAGAAAGGTGGGTTTTCAAAAAGATTGGCAAGAAGAAAGTTTTGGAGGAAGGGAAGAAGAACATCTTTGGTTTGCTCCCAATTTGGAGAATTCAAGCACACCTGCCTGACATTAAGAGAGAAAGAGTGATAGAATCAAAACTGCTGACTCTGGCAATAAAATTGTGATGCAGCTAAGCAGCCAAAGGAAGGCTTCCTATAGAGGGGATATTTTTTGCCTTATGAAGAACAAACAGACTTGCCTTGTTAAACAGGCACTGATTCCTCTCTAACTAGCTGTTTGTGGCAATGCCTTTTGGGGAATACCGAAAGCTCCAGGCTGTAGACAGATGGTAGCAATTGCTTCCTGCATAGGGAAAGGTGAGCTTAATGAACAAATTCAGCTAACTGCTAATGAGTAAACTGCCACCACTAACAACACAATGATCTTCCCTCCCTCCCATCTGATTATCAGGATCAGCCGACAGCTAAGGGTGAGAATAATTAAATCTCAAGGCGGGAGTGTGAGTTTTCTGATTTGGGGGATATTGATATGAGCTCTGAATGAAATCTCATATGGCCCATAGACCTTCATAGACCTGTTCTTAGTTTTATTTTTATTTTTATTTATTTTTTATTTTATTTATTTAGTTTAGTTTTTCAAGCATGTATGAGAAAACAAGTATGAGTATGAACATTACATATAAACATATAAGATAAATAGGCATAAGTATATACATAATAAATGAGTATGAATAAATGGGAACAGTAGGACGGACGGTAGGCACGCTGGTGCGCTTATGCACACCCCCTTACAGACCTCTTAGGAATGGAGTGAGGAGCTCCACGATAGACAGAGTAAGGTTAAATTAGTTACATTATTAATACTTGGTATGGCTAATCCTTTATTATTCGCAGACCCCAAAGGTGCATGTGCATAACCCCCTGAATGTTTCTGTGTCTGAAGAGGGTGGGAAGCCAAAAAGAGCAGCTTTAGGCGATAGAATCTTTGGTTTGAACCTCTGTTTCTCAACAAGATGACCAAAGGGCACATTGAATGCTGGCATTACTCTCAGAAATCACGATGCTCTTTTTTCACAAGAACGAAGGGAGGTGGTTTTGGACATTTCTATCTGATTAGACATCAGGAGCATTTGCAGCCTGTGGCCAAAGCAGTCAAAATGATGGCTATAATGGTATGTTTCTATCTGTGGATTTTGACTGTGTGCCCAGGGAATCCTTTGCTTGATTTCAATAACTTGGTTTACAAATCCATCAATACATTTTCTTGTGGTTTAAGACTAAATCCTTATAAAGCAAAACGATATTGAAATTCCACCTACAGCTGGAAATCTTTTTCCGATATGAAGGCTAAGGAAAAGAAGCTATAGATTACCACTGAAAATATTTTATCAGAATGTTGGATTTGATCTCCCTTTAGGGTATGCATTTATTTAACTCCATCTAACAGGTAGGTGAGAGCTAGTTTGTTGTAAGGGTTAAAAGAAACAGGCTACACCCCAGTAAACTCAGTTGTAGCCTCACCTAAGTAACTCTGGGCTAGTGAGTTTCCCTTAGCTCCAGGGACAATTTTTTTAATGGAAGTGTTTTCAAAACCACGGACTTAATGAGCAGCCATGGCATAGTGGTTAGAAGGCTACTTCTGACTGCCAGCTGTCTGCAATTTGGCAGATCAAATCTCACCAGGTTCAAGGTTGACCCAGCCTTCTGTCCTTCCGAGGTCGGTAAAATGAGGACCCAGATTATTGGGGGCAATATGCTCACTTTGTAAACCACTTAGAGAAGGCTGTAAAGCACTGTGAAGTGATATATAAATCTAAGTGCTATTGCTATTTATGTAAGTCTTCAGGATAAAAGACTTAAAAACCTTACCACCGCCACCATATCAGCATAAAGTTGTATAGGAAAACCTGAAAACCTAGGAAAACCTGAATAGGAAACCCCTAATTTAGGGGATAAAAGGGGAAAAAATTATGTAATAACAAATAAGAGCACAGGGTCAGAAAAATGGAGTTCAGGTAGGAAATTTGGAGTAAAATGAGGTCATGATAGAGTAATGGTCTGTTATATTGTTCACATAATTTTAAAAAAAGTGTGCTGTATTTTGAACATGGATGTTTACAGCATTTTTATATGAAGTTGTCCATAATTTTTTGTTTTATGACTTATACAGTACTGTGTAAAGGTATTATGCAGGGGTGTAAAAATGATGTAAGTTAGGAATGCTTTCAGAAATGGAAATGTTAATAGTTTATTTTTATCAACAAAATGGAAAGTCAATGGATGTTATGAAAGTAAATGAATATTTTGGTCATACCAAGTATTGGTATTTGATTTGGGTTTCTCTTCTATTCATTTACTTTCTATTTGCTTAATTGATAATAGTTTATTTTTATCATTATTATTATCACTTCTATTTCTGAAAACATTCTTAATTTACAGCATTTTAATTTACAGCACAACTGCCCTACACTTTTGCACAGTACTGTATATTTAAGCTACATTTTCATATATAGCTTTCCATAATTTAAACATCATTTATATTACCCAACTAGCTTTACTATTCTACTTTTAACTTTCCCCCAAAATGTGTTGATTTTGTCTTCAACTTCTCACAAAGCATTTCTATATGCAACTTATAAATCTTTTTTTTAACATTATTTTTATTATTATTTTGCAAACAAGGAATACCAATAGACCATTTAATCTTTCTTGCTGTAGTGGGTTCCATGTAAAAAAAGGAACCCATAACATTTCATTATTCTGTAACCTAAACTCTTCCTATATACATATTCTGGGGTGTGAGATTAGCTAGATGAATCTGTGAAATATTATACTGTGAAAAGTTCTTTTCTTTGGTCATAACTCATGAAGGATCAGGCCACAGAAAAAATTACCCTATTTTATATGCTCAGATTTCATAGCCTTCAATTAAGTGTTTTTCCGGTGAAACCGGTCTATCAGGGCAACCTGGTCTACCCAAATATGGGATGGAGCATATGGCTTCCTCTCCTGATAAAATATAAATTCACCCATAGTCTTCAATGTGGAAATTCTCGAACATCCATGCAGTGACTTTTTTGTGTATCAAGCATGGCAACATATTTCTGGCTAGTTGGGATAATTTTAAAAAATGTTAAGCCTTAAAAACTTGGCTCACTATTATTGATACAGTCCATTAGCTCCATGTATATAATATGTATGTGTTCTGTATATCTGGGTATAAAAAGACAAGAACTTAGTTAGAAAAAAAATAACTTTACCATATATTTATTCTACTGCTGTTGTTCAGATTAAAGAGAATGAAAGGCTTCATGCATTAATTGTAAAGATTACACATTAATTACACATATAATTACACGTAAATAAGACATTTATACCATGTACATTTTGATATTTCTAGCTTGCATTGATAGAAATGTAAGGAAATTGTTGTTGGTAGATTCATTAATGCAGTATAAGAGATGAATTCAGTATTTTTGTTAGCTTATTATTGAAAAATGCTGGAAAACCAAGTCCATATTTAATGGGACCAGTGGTATTTAAAAATATGGAAAATTGCTGAAGTTGAAAATTTAACAAAGAATGTTGAAAAATTATATTAGGAAGGTAAAATACAGGGATATTTGATAACCATTTATTAATGGTGTAACCCCCTTACTGGTCTCTGAAAATGTAGAAATATCACTTTGAATAGAAATATTCCATAAGGTCTTTAAATGTCTATATTTCTCATGACTATGTGAGTAACACTATAAAATTTAGCAGTAAGAATTTATTTTGATAGATTGAATTATACAGAAAAATCAAGTTATTAAAAAAGGAATTCAGAATAATCATGGAATGAAGAACACCGTGGTTTAATAAAAAACTTCAACTAAAATCATTATAATAAATTGGGACTCTTAAATTGGAATACAAATATTCTATCTCTTCTAGTGATTTCCAGAAACTGATCTAGATCAAAGGTGAACCCTCTCTATTCCAGCTTTTCAGTCATGAGGCTCTTTATGGAGTAGCTACCCCTTTCCCTTTTATCATTTAGGAGTTATTTAAGGCAGAGCTTCCTATGAGACCTTTGGGAACATCTGAGATTATGCTATCTTGTTTTACTGCTCTGCTTATTATTTTGTTACTTTTATGGTGGGTATTTTAATTTGCTTTATTTTTCTTGCTATGGATGTTTTATTCCCTTATTGGATTTTTTAAATTGCTAACCACCTGGTAGATTGCAATAATAAATTAATTGGATAAATAAACCAGCAAACTAACTGAGGCCAAATCAGCACTTTTGGCTCAAGGGCGATTGAAATTGGCTAAGGATATTGGTATTACTCAGATTGCTCCGTTTTTTAATTTATAGCTGAGATATAGATGCGATATATTTAGTATTTTTCTAACTGGCAGATATAGTTCCTGCTGTTATTCTTCATATGTCCAATTTTTGTACTGTGCCAAAGTCCTAAGCATTTTAGGGGTCTTGCCACCATGTGTTATTCCAATACTCTGTTTGCTAGTTATCTTTTATTTTGAACTACTCAATGCTATAATAAATATTTGGTTTGACTTTGATACTGCCAAGTGGAATATTAAAGCAGGTGAGACAAAAGTTGGCTTAAGCAGATAAGTCCATTGGATTTTGATTGGGATAAAGAATTCAAATCTCTAACAGTCTGACAAAGTTCTCTAACATCTTCTTCTCATATCTTGCCTGGAATTTATTTATTTTGTCATGTTTATGTAGTGTATATTGGAGGTGGTGACCCTTTGCAAGCTATAGTATGCAATGAAATTTCATTTTAATGTATGGCCGATTAGTGTACATTCAAAGTGACAATAAAATTATTCTAAGTCTAACATGGGTTTCCATTTCAGTAATAGCCCTATTTAGCCCTAGGAGTAACAAAAATTTGGCTTATGCCCGTCTGGAACTGGATCTTCTATGTTGAGATGAATCAACATTAGAATCCCTAGATCTGAGGCAATAATTAAGTCAACCAATACGGGATCTTGCTGCAAAGGGATCCATTCCAGATTTATTTCCTGCAGAGTGAAATAACTCTTTAAAACCTTGGTTAGTGATTTCTCTTGGATTTAACTTGTTATAGGAGCACACTTGGGGTCAAATAACTTCTGTGAGATTATTTCTCCTGTAAAGATTGTAATGGCTAAATGGCTGCTAGTATATACTAGTCTCCCAATGAATAAAAGGAACTCAGTAACACCTCAGTCCATCCATTTGCTAACTGACCTAATTTTCTCCCTCCAATATCAGGTGAAATGGAAAGGCATTTAAAATCCTGCCTTGTTCTATTAAACTAATATTTGCCAAATTATGGTATTGGACTCACTTTGAAAAAATATTACCAGATTGCTAAAGCTCAAAGGATTTTTTTTTTTACTTCTTCTGAAGAAAAATGATAAGAGAACAAGTGAGGATCAGCTATTTGTAAACTTAAGAAAGAAGAAACGTTCTTATAATTAAAAAAAGGTAGCATGTAAAAGGATATTGTCACCTACCCCTGAACTCACAGTAAGGATAAAAGATGAAAACAACTAGAATACCAGCACTTGGTACAATCTCAAAGGTGTTTTCTTTTTTTTTGCTCCAAAATACAACTGAGTTTTTTGAGGAAGAAAAAGATCATTTTGCTTTTTATCCAAAAAGCTTCATGAATTGTGACTGGATGGTGATGAGATGGGAGGATAGAAACCTCCCATCAATCGTTCCTATCCTCCCAAGCTTGACTCAAATGTTTCCCTTATCTTTTAAAAACCAGTTGAACTATGAATATATTCTGCCTTCAGCATTCCCTTATTTCAAAACAGACGAACTGAGAGAATTAAATGTGAGTTTCCTGTGCCAAGCTACTTCTATTTAGGAGGAATGTAAATGTATGCTACTTGTTGTTAATAAATTATTTGCTGCTAATAAATAAACAATCCCCTCACCCTCACCCCGTGGTTTGGTGTCTTTCAGAAGCTGTAGTTTCATCAAGATGAACATGGGCTGCAAAAAGACTCCAGAGTTTAAACACTGTAAGTTCTCAGCTTTCGTAAAAATGCACAAAATTAGGTTGGTAACTTATCTGCATTTACATGCAAGTAAGTCTCATTAAATAGAGTACTTCTAAGCACACACAATTTGGTTTGCCCTAGAAATGAGATACTCTGAGCCTAGAAAATAATATGAAAAGTAACTTTTTTTCCACTGAAAAGCTTATATCCCAAATGAAAGTTGTTATAAATAACTGAAGAATTGAGTGTCCCCTCACCCAGGATCTCAGTCTGTTTAAGAAATTCTGGCAAATGTGGAAATACAGTTAAAATTCAGCTTAAAACATTCAAAACTGGGAATTATGGACAAATTCTTAAAAAGCAATAAAATCACCATCATCCTATATGTTCACAGAATTTACACTATTTCATTGAAAATCTCTCAAGGTTTAAAGTTTGATAAATAAAGTAATAAAAGAATCTGTGAAATATACAAATGGATGGCTTGCCTGAGAGACAAAGATTGCTGGAGAATGTGCAATTGTGTTGTTTTTTTAGAGAGCTAAAATAACGGTGAGCTGATTGGTGGGCTATAGAATCACTTACAAAAATCAGTATCATTTCAACAAAATGAAATATGGATATGCATCATTTAAGTGACATTGGGTGATTGAAATAATATGTTGAATAATATATTAATTTATTAATTTTTAGGAAAAATCATGAGAGGGAAGTATACTTGTGATACTTTATTATCTGAATTTGGCTAACATTTGTAATGGTTCTAGCCATTTCAGATAATTCATGGATTTATCATGATCATTAAAATACCGAAAGAAAGACATAATACAGATCTTTTAGAACACTTACAAACTTTTCATACATAGTCATATAAACAGTTGGAACAATAATGTAAACATTTACTAATACATGAAGGGTAGAGGAAAATAAAATGATTTGTGTTTGCAAAACATTGAAAGTTGACATACGTTTTCTAGGAGTAATGCCCTATAGATCTGTGATTAAGTCTCCTAAGGATTGGAACCAGGGGTGGGATTCAAATTTTTAACAACCGGTTCTGTGGGCATGGCTTAGGTGGTGGGCATGGCTTGGTGGTCATGTGACTGGGTGGACATGGCTTGGTGGTCATGTTATTGGCTGGGTGTGGCCAATCAATATCACTCACATCGAGACACGCATCTCCTCGCCTGGCCTCTCATGACTGTGGGGATGCCGCAACAGTCGTAAGTGTGAAAAATGGTCATAAGTCACTTTTTTCAGTGCCACTGTAACTTTGAATGGTCACTCCACACAAGCAAAGTACCAGCAAAGGAGGGAAAAAAAACTCCAGAGACATTCCTGAGACAGGAAATCTAGTCCTGCCAAGAATGTAATAAGGGTTAACAGAGAGGCAGTTTCTGCAGGCAACACCAGAATATTTCCTTCCTACCTTCCTTACAGGATTAGGCCAGTAATTTCTTCTAACAACTGGTTCTCCGAACTGCTTAGAATGTTAACAACCGGTTCTAGTGAACAGGTACGAACTGGTAGAATCCCACCCCTGATTGGAACCTGTTTTAGCATGTCTTCTTTGACAGGTTTGTTTTGTTCCTTATATCTAAATAATATTCATCAACTTGCTGAACTGGAGGTATTTGTTGGGAGATACTTCAGCTATTAGCCTTTTATCTTCCTCTCATAAATTTGTGACAGTAAATAAATAAGATGTATCCCAAATGAATGATCAAACCCTTGTATCCAGAATCATTGTTTTCCGTCTGATTTTTACATTTTCAGAATCCATGAGGGGAAGTTATATGATTAAGCTAGAGAGAAACCAGGGGAATGTTTTCAGCCAATATGGAGAGATGATTTTGTGAAAAAGGAGGATTGCTACAGAGAGCAAGCATGGCATTTGCCCAATCACACATCATGACGGCTAGAAGGCACCAACACAGTCGACTCATAATTGAAGTAGATGAGTACAGCTCCAATCCAACCCAGGCCTTCACCTTCTACAACATTAACCAGGGACGTTTCCAACCTCCACATGTACAAATGTAAGTCCTACCATTCAGCTGATGCTACATCACGGATTATTGAATGGTTATAGCTGTGTCATCAGAGGTGGGATTCAGCCGGTACAGACAGGTTCACACAAACCGGTAGTTCCGGCAAACATTTGGCCCTGCCCCTGCTCTATTCTGTCCTATGCTTCCTTTGTTTGAAGCCCAGCTGATCGGCGTGGCAGCACAGATTGCCATGCCTCAGCTGTTTTTACTCACCAGGGCTTCAGTAAAAAGGTTAGTTTTCTTGCTATTTTGAAAAGCCCTGTGCGTGCTCACTGCATTGTTTGTTACTAGTGAATCCCACCAATGTGTGTCATTATGATATGTCACGATCACCACTCCATAACCCTTGAGAATAATTCCTAGGTGAAATAAATATTTCTATTAATAAAAGCAAAGGATAGCTCTGTGGGTACACATATATGCATGTCATAAAGTAGCAACAGGCAGTTACAGGAGTTAGAAGTACACGTAAAATTGCAGCAACATTTGCTAACCCTACTTGGTAACCATACTGGACAGAAGGGAAAGGGGGGAATTACTGAAACCTTTAAATATATTAGGGGTGTGAATAAGGCGCTAGAAGGCAGGATATTCAGTATTGAGCAAAAATTAAAAACTCCAGGGGCATGACCTCAGATTGACAGGAGGATAGTTCAGAAGTAGTTAGGAAGTATTATTTCACAGAAAGCGTAGTGAAAGCTTGGAACCAACTTCAATCATCAATCACTGAGTTTAAACATGCTTGGGAAAAACACGTGTCTATCGTCTGACAAAAATTAAAAAAATAAAAATTATTAAAAGGAAATCGACTAAAAAGAAAACAAACAAGCAAGAACTCAAAGAGCAGACTGGATGACCACTGGGTCTTTTTCTGCCAACAATTTTCTCTGTTTTTTAATGTGATATCTGTTTTACAACAAAATGTTTTATTATTTGGCTATAGATTCAGAGATCTGCACGCTAACAAAAGAATGGCCGAGCTAATGAAGTAATGTGAGCATTCATGTGAAAGTGCTTATTTTAATTCAGACCCAATGTGAATAACAGGATAGTTAGATGTAATTAAAATAAGTTTTATTTTTTTATTTTTTGGTAGATGAAAATGTCTCTAAAGGTAATTGCTCTTGAAGATGATTTACTTTTGATGTAACAATACGCACCATAGCTTCAAAATGAAAACTATTTTAAAAGTTGAGAGACAGAAGGGAAAGAAAAAATATTAAACTGTAACAACTAAATTCAGTATTAAAATATAAGATTAAATATTTTCCAAGAAATAAACATGAACAGCATTTTTTTCTTTCATCAAGAAGACAGTCCTGATTAACTTCAACTAAATAATGTTCCTTTCCTTCCCCCCAGAAATCACGTATACAGTATAAAATAAGACATGCAAACTGTAATAATCAACCCGACAAAGACATTATTTGCCTACTAGAAATTGAAACTGAACCATGGATTTGTATCCACGTTTCTTATTCCCCATTATCAAAGTTTATTTGCCACTGAATCTCAAGGATTGAGAAATAGGAAAATGTTTTAGCCAGGAATCTGAATTAATTTATTTTGCTGTGTATTGGTTAGAAACCTTATTCTCTGTTGCTATTTGTACTTGTAGAACATTTTAGGTAATTTCAGGCTGTTTTCCAAAAGATTTATTTTTTTCTTTATTTGGAAGATGAAATTTAATTTGGAAGCAGAGATTGTACCCTACCTCTCAAATTCTAGCAGACCTGTACCATTTTTTAGTCTTCAGAAAATATTGTATTTTTGTAAATTAGCTTTCATGTATCCTACATGAAGTTTGGTTTTTTTAAGAAAAATGTTTGATTTTATTTATCTCTTGTGAGATTGATTTATCTCCAAAAGAAAAAGAAAGTTCTGAACTCCTCAGCTTTAACCTGCTGGTTTGGGACGTAGCTGGAGAAAGTTTGTCAATTTTGCTCTTTTATTTGCCAGAAGGACAGTAGAGAATTATGGAGCTGAAGTATGAAGTATGTAGTCCCAGGAGGTTTCTGGGTGTGGTTTCAAAACTCCAGCCTCTACCCTACAAGCTGATCTTTGCTTTTACAACACACACACACACACACACACACACAAACACACACACACACACACACACACACTTCTACACTGAATCATGAAACTGTCAGTTTTTGTTCTATCAAGGAAACATGAAAATGTCTAAGGAAAAGTATTCTAATTTATTCTGTACAGTAACTTAAAATGTATAATTCCTAGTTAGTTACATCTTACGTATATATCAAAAACTATTTGTTTTAAGTTTCAAGTTAAACATGTACTGAGATTTCATTGGTGCGCAATGCGGTATTAATGAAAAGCACGACAAAATATTGCAAAATGTTGCCTCAAAAACTCGTTTTGCTCATAAGCCACAATGGGTTAAACTGTTTTTAAATTTAAAATAGTTAAAGGCAATCTGCAAATATATTCCATTAGGTGTAAAACCTAACTCAGAAAGTGTATTTAATTAGGAAAAGTTTAAACATAGTTATACCATAGCTATATTGTCTAAGCATTGGTGAAAACTCTTGGATTTTAAATATGTGTGGCTAAGCTGAGTATTTAACTTGTTTTTCAGATACTCTAAAAACATACTTTTTATTGCGGCTATCAACTCGACACATGAATATAACATAAAGCATCTATATTTGTCTCTCAAACTTTATACGTAGGGTAGATCCTGTTCCACACGATGCTCCCAGACCTCCAGGGTACACCCGTTTTGTTTGTGTGTCTGATACTCACTCCAGAACAGACCCAATTCAAATGCCATATGGAGATGTTCTAATTCATGCTGGTGATTTCACTGAATTGGGACTTCCTAGCGAAGTTAAAAAATTCAACGAATGGTTAGGTGAGTATCATGTAACAGATAATTATGAAAGACTGTTCCACTTGTTCAATCCCTTGATACCTTCCTTCAGGTACCTTGTAGATCAGGGGTGCGAAACTCAATTTCATTGAGGGCCGCATCAGGATTGTGTTTGACCTCGGGGGGGAGAGGTTGGGTGTGGCCAGCTTGACATCACTCGTCGAGGTTCTGTTTTCAGCCACGATGGCCTCCTACAGCTCTCTGCCAGCAAAACCTGAGCTCGGGGTGGCTGCAGATGGCCTGCCCGGGCTCCATTTTCGGCCATGATGGCCTCCTGCAGCCCTCTGCAGGCTTCCCCAAGCTCTGTTTTCGCTGGCAGAGGCACCGCAGGCTGGTCCTTCACTGTTTCCAGGGCATCCCCATGGGCCAGATCTAAGCACTCCACAGGCCGAATCCGGCCCACGGGTCTTCCAATTTACAACGAACAAGTTTACCCTCATTTAGAAGATTCCTCAGGTGGACCAAAGTGGAATAACAGAGCTCAGATAATTTGGTAGACTCTAGGATTGAGGCTGGAAGAAGCAGTGGTATAAAAAGGAAAACATAGGTGAACTGTACTTTAAAGGATCATTCCTATAATATCAGACTAGAGAAACATACCTGAAAATTATCAGATGAAGAACTGCTGGAGTCTTCTGCCCTTCTTTAGGCCCTAATGGAAATTCTAGAGGCAAAATGGAGGGAGTAGATACTGACTTGCAAAACTTACCATAATTCCAATTGTGAAATCCTAAGGTAAAACCTCAATTGTACCAATTAAGTCTGCACCTTATAGAACTCCTCTCTTATAGAAAGACAGAATATTGCAGAAAAGAGGAAAAAACTTTACAGGCAACAAACATCAGTGAAGATTATTTGCAATTTAGAGCCTGAACCACAAGGTCAGGATAAATGATCCCTTTATATCCTTTGTATTCCACCCATGGACTCTGCCTTAAAAGCTGAATGACATGATCACAAATACAAGACCTTAGGAAATTAATTGGAGCCAATCAATATCAAATGGAATCTATAGGCACTTTGTATTTTAAGTCTGAATTTATTTGGAAGTGGAAAAAGATATTTCAAAAAGTTTTCTAAATAATTCATAGATCAAGCATCTTTATCTTCAAATTATTTTTCATGAACTGCACTTGAACTAAGCATTCCAGTTTCCAAATATGGAAAAATCTCTCCAAGAAAGCACTACAAGAAAATATTGCCAGCTTTGCCCGTTTGAAAAAGATGGCAGTTTCCGTTCCATTTCAGGCAATGGGAGGCAAACTTACCTGAAAATGAATAGAAGTCTCATTCCATAAATAATTCCAAATTTATTGATTAGGTCAGGGGTGTCAAAATCTGGCCCGCCAAAATGCCCACCATAGCCACGCCCACCATGGCCATATCCACTATGACCATGACCATCCCCAGCCACACACATCTAGCCCCCCCCAAGGTCAAATACAACCTTGATGTGGCCCTCAACGAAATCGAGTTTGACACCCCTGCATTAGGTATTATTCTCATTATTCAGAGAGTTGTAAGCAGTCCAGCTGTATCCAAGCTTTTGCATAATATTCAACCATTTCTATTTGCCAGGTTGATGGGGATTGTGGGGATGATTTTGAAGCAGGCCGCTACACTGAACCCCAATTTAAGTGACAGAAAACACCCCCTTCCATCAATCAGCTCCCACACAGACTTAGAAAAAGCAGTCATCCCACAAAATTACAATGGGTGCATTTGCAGATACTATTTTCTTA
The DNA here is from genome assembly GCF_049901735.1 of Notechis scutatus. Classification (NCBI taxonomy): domain Eukaryota; kingdom Metazoa; phylum Chordata; class Lepidosauria; order Squamata; family Elapidae; genus Notechis; species Notechis scutatus. Next base: position 20,815,430 of record NC_142014.1, read on the forward strand.
GCAAATTCTTCATTTACCGCAGTAGATTTGGAAAGTTGCAGTCTTAATCACAGGCATTTGGAAGGAAATTCTAGAGATTTTAGTGAAATCTTTCAGGCAAATTGTCTTTGGTATAGAAGTACCTTTTTAGCACAGGCAATTATCTCTCTAAGATGTGTGTACCCTTTTCTATTCTGTTTATATAGATATATGGGCATGGCAAATCCATTTTGTGCTTTACATTTTTATTTAATTGCTTGCTTTTATGTGTTAGTAATGCTCAGATACAATAATTTAAAGACAACTTAAGAAGGTGTATTCATTTCCAGCGTTAATGTAAATTTCCCAGACTCTAGCCAACTGTTTAAACATAGAACTGTCAATGAGATGTTTAAAATGCAATCTCAGCAATGATATTATCTTTAGTGTATCACTCACTGCAGTATTCTAAAAGACTGAAATGATGAAAAGAAAGCTTTAAGTGGGCACTTATATGATTGCCACTTCGCTCATAGAATACTAAAATCTGTTCAACAAAATGCTTGGTGAAAAGTGAAACAATTCTGCTGTTAAGAAGCTTGCGTTTATGCCTTACTGAAGTTAATGTGGCATTTATTTTTAAACCTTCCTCACTTAATTAAATATTTAGAAGGATTTAGAAGTATACTGTATGTGGAAGTTGTGCAGATTATAAGAGACCAGTTTTTAAAAAAAATAATAAATATTTTGAGCTACTCAGTGTTCAAGGAATTGACTGCTTTTTATACTTGAGATAAAAAACACACATCCGTTCATCCATACAGTTGGTCCTTGACTTATAACAGTTCATTTATTCACTGTTCAAAGTTACAACAGCACTGAAAAAAGTTACTTACAATTAGTCCTTGCACTTACAACCATTACAGCATCTCCACAGTCATGTGATCAAAAATTGGTTGCTTGGCAACCAGCATATATTTACGACGACAGTTGGAGTGTCCTGGGGTCACCTGATCTCCATTTGTTACCTTCCCAGCTAGCTTCCGACAAGCAAGATCGATGGAGGAAACAGGATTAAGAGCTGTCGTGGCGCAGTGGTTAGAATGCTGTACTGCAGGCTACTTCTGCTGCCTGCCGGCTGCCTGCCTACAATTTGGCAGTTCAAATCTAAGCAGGCTCAAGGTTGACTCAGCCTTCCATCCTTCTGGGGTGGTAAAATGAGGACTCAGATTGTTGGGGGCAATAGGCTGACTTTGTAAACCGCTTAGAGAGGGCTGTAAAGCACTGTGAAGCAGTATACGGTATGTGCTATTGCTAAGTGCTATTGCTATTTGCTTAATGACCTTATGATTCATGAACAACTGCAGTGATTCACTTTACAACTGTAGCAAAAAAAAAGTAATAAAACTGGGCATGATTTACTTAACAACCACCTTGCTTACAACAGAAATTTTGGTCCCAGCTGTGCTCATAAGTCAAGAACTGCCTGTATTGATAATTATTTACAGTACTGCTTCATCTCGCAACTCTCATTTCAATCCACCAACATAAAAGAAGTTTTATCCTTGGATTAACTTTGTCTGTAAAAAGAAAAACAAATACTGTTTTTATTCTCTAAATATAAAATTTAAAAAATTACTTAAGCTTTTAAGTTTTTGATGAAAGTTTCACTGTTCCTCAAAGCAAAACAAGGGGAAGTGATTCATGCCAGCCATTTATTTACATCCTGAAGATGACTTGATATCAGGCTGAGTCTGCCCTGGAAAATGAGTGAAGGAAAAAAAAGCACAGAAGACATTAGAAATAGGGGCCTCCATAAATTTCATCCCTGCATTTGCGTCCTCAGAAAATTCGACCATAGCATCTTGACTGCTTTAAACAAAGAATTTTTTTTTAACATATATTAGATGTTGGGCCAATTCGATTATTAGATAGAGACCTCCTAATCTGAAATATTTGTTTATATATTTTTCTTGCTAAATAAGGATGAGAAAGTTTATAACTATTTACAAAACTGTTATGTAAGGGGAGGAAAATTTATCAGGGTTTTTTCTTTTCTTTTGAGCATCCAGCAAGGATGGATTTTTAAAAAATATATGTTTAATGTTACATGTTTGGGTGATTTTTTTTCCTTTTTTTCCTTTTATGTACACATTTTGTTGTTGTTTCTGTTGAATGGATGTTTTTTCTGTTCTGTATTTTATTCCTATTGATAAAACATGCTAAATATATTTATTATAAATATATTTATTTTAAAAAAGAAAGAAAATGTGGCCATAGCTTCTATCAAGAGTACTGTAAAATACTAACATGGATTTTAAGCATTTTACATACAGTACAATGGATTCTTATAGTTTCCCATCAGTATATCAGTATCAGGATAGAGTTACACTAGCCACATTTAGAATAAGTCCCCCGAAAAATGACTCAGTCATGCCCAGATTTAATGCTACCAAATTTAATGAAGATAACTGGAATCAGGATAGAATTAGTCAAAATTAAAACATTAACATTAAGGCCGAACGTCTGTCTTCATATCCAAGAGTAGATCTCAATGAGCACAATGGAATTACATTTGAGTAAAGTTTTGCACATTTTTCTTTGTTTCATTCAGTCGTGTCTGATTCTTGGAGATTGTCTGGATAAGTGAAGATTTATATTCTTGAAAGCCTCTTCTTCATACTTTTCCTCATACTTTTCCTCATACTTTTCCAATAGGGTTGCTATTTACAGCAGTTTTAAACTGTTTGCCTCAACTGGCACCAGATGGAAATAAATTGTGGTCTAGATTTCAATCCATTCCTCAGCATCGACCAATTATTCCATGCTGATGGTGATTGCCATGGCCCTGATTGGTGAATTCATCTGCTTCTTTGCCCTTCCCACCTATGCTAGGAAAGCAAGCACCAATAGCTTTCATTTCCATGAGTTAGGTCTTTGAGATGGTGCTTTTCATTGATAGATTTTTGAGTGACTCTCTTCCTCCCATTCAGTGTGTTGGACACTTTCAGTTTGGAACTTGTAGACATTTAATGATCCCATAATCCCTTGCGGGGTGGAGTCTGGGCAACTGAATGGAACTAGCAGAGTGTTTTAATGGCCGGATGCCCTTCCTGTTGCCAATGAGGAGTTTTGTTTGTTTGTTTGTTTGTGAGGCGAGAGCTTCACCTCTAGGCCATTGCACCACTCAACTTGTAGACATTTAAATATGAAAGAAGATACCACCATTTAACCTTCCTATTAGTTGGAATAGAAAGAGAAATTGGATGGACTCTTGTCTATTTCATGTAAATAAAAGGAAAGGGATGGGGGACACTTTTCCTCCAAACTTGTAAAAAAAAAGTCAATCCACTGTGGGAAAGAATCCTTTCATGCTGCTTATGCCTGCAGAAGTATTTTTTGACATAGAACAGAATGTCTTCTTCAAGGACAGGAATTATTTGAAGACAATGTTGTGTATTATTGTCTTCTAGAAACCATTACTGGACTGTACTCAACCCTGACCAAGCAGCATCTGTAGATGAGCCCTCAGAAGTACAGGAAACTGTCTTGTCTTAACTCAAATTATAATTAGGAATGAAGTAATAATATTTTATTCATACTCACCTTTTCTATTCAGCCAGAATGAGAAAAGTGTTATGTGTAAAACATATGCAAAGGAAGAAAAAACAAAACATAATGTACAACATTTATAAAAATAAAAATCATGACAAAATAAACTGCAGAAAGACTATTAACCATACAAATTTGCCTATTTGAAAAATTGTGGCTAAATATTTTGGTAAGGGGAATTAATCCCATGATTCTCCATTTTGAAAGGAAACTTTCCAAGTTATTAATGGCTGTGGGAAAGACTAAGAAAACTATTTTGCAAAGACATCAGAACTGAAGTTGTTAATTGATAAGCCTGACATATCTGTAACCACCATATTGATTGCAGCTGCCACTATAATAAATGTACAGTAGCTGTATGTTTAGAGGAATTTATTCAAATAACCCACATAAACACAGTCACTGAAGCAATAACACCAGCTAGCTTGAAGTAGTTATGTTTGATGGATGGTTATCTTAGATGGCTGAAAAATATTTAGAAATAACAATGGGAATAAAGTCGTGAACATAAATTTAGCACACTTCTTTACATCTGTCAGAGATTTAAGAATAGCAGCTCAAAACCTGTATCCTAGATAGATATGTGAAAAACTGTGGGATGTTGAAATGTAAAAAGTACTCAAGTAATTTCAATGTATCTGAAAAGGAACATGATGATTTGCAACAAAGAAATCATTTGCTGCAAAACATCTTTAATTCATTTAAATATTTAAATTTATGATATAATTATCCTGCGTGCCCTGGGTATTTATGCAGTAATTGTGAGATGAGGCTATTTCAAAAGTCTGTGCAATACAGTCACCAGAGGAGTACCTGTTCTGTTATTTCTAAAATCACAAAGGCATTGGCTCTCAGATGAGGGAAGGGCATGAGAGTGTGTCAGAGTTAAGGTCTGCTGATGGTTAGGCTACTTCAAAATTAGTTAAGTTCACCCTAGGGTATCTATGAGAATACCTGTTTGATTCTCTGGCAGTAAAGGTTGGGAATCTGGCTAGATCCAGTTGGCACTCTGTGTCTGCTACACATTTTTAATAAGTGCTTTGACCTGATCATATCCCATGCCAAGTAGGAGACTTGGAGAGAAGTCCAAGGTTAGGTTTTAGTTGCCAGGGCCTTCTTGTATGTAGACTGAAAATCTTTCATCATAGTTGGGAGATGCTAGGGGGGAAAAGAGATAGTTTGAATTCGTAGTTGAGTATGATAGCAATAGCATTTAGACTTATATACCACTTCATGGTGCTTTATAGACCTCTCTAAGCGGTTTATAGAGTCAACATATTGCCCCCAACAATCTGGGACATAATTTTACTCACCTCGGAAGGATGGAAGGCTGACTAAATCTTGAGCCTGGTGAGATTCGAATTGCCAAATTGCAGTCAGCCGGCAGTCAGCAGAAGTAGTCTGCAGTACTGCATTCTAACCACTGCGCCACTGCAGCTCATCCACACTCTAGCTTCCACTTTCATGAAGCCTGTGTCCAGTGCTCAGGGTATCATTATATTTTGAGGCTTGAAGGGCCAATCTTAAAATTTGGATTGAACAAGTTCTAATTGTGCAAAATTGGGGAAGAGGCCCAGATGAACATCATAAGGAAATTGTACTATTGGCTTGTCTTCAAATAATTTGAATGCTGCATGTTTGTAGTGCTCGTACGTTGTTTTGAAGAATTTAAAGATGATAGACAAGTTCTCCTCTTTGCATTTTCAGCAGTGTTGTCCCCATGGAGTTACCTACTGCTGGCAGAATGAAGGACTATTCCCATAAATTTGAAACAGAAGCTCTGCTCACTCATGGGGCCATTTATGCTATAGGGGGTAGCTCTTGGGCCTTTTAGCAAATGCCATGGTTTTAGTTGTCTGGAATTCTAGCTGGTCTTCTTTGCAGTACAATCTTAGTTCTCCCAGTGTTCTTTTAAGACCAGTAATCAGGGGTGGGGATTCAAATTTTTTAACAGCCAGTTCTGTGGGCGTGGCTTAGTTGGTGGGCGTGGCTAACTCAATATCATTCACATTGAGGCACGCATCTCCTCACCTGGCCTCTCGTGACTGTGGGGATGCTGCAACAGTTGTAAGTGTGAAAAATGGTCATAAGTCACTTTTTTCAGTGCCATTGTAACTTTGAATGGTCACTCTACACAAGCAAAGTACCAGCAAAGGAGGGGAAAAAAACTCCAGAGAAGTTCCTGAGACAGGAAGTCTAGTCCTGCCAAGAATGTAATAAGGGTTAACGGAGAGGCAGTTTCTGTAAGCAACACCAGAATGTTTCCTTCCTGCCTTCCTTACAGGATTAGACCAGTAATTTCTTCTAACAACCGGTTCTCCGAACTGCTTAGAATGTTAACAACTGGTTCTAGCGAATAGGTGCGAACTGGTAGAATCCCACCCCTGACAGTAATACTTGAAAGTAATACTTCCAATAATTTCTTGAAAGTATTGCTCCAACCTCTGCATTGAGTAGAATAGAGATGTGACTTCCAACAAGTGTTGGAAAGTGAATGTTTATGTCGAAGGGGATGGCCCATCATGTTGATACAGAATTTGAATAAGAGTGGTGCCAATATGCAGGTGAAGTAGGTTGATCATGTATTTAAAAATATACAGTTATCCCAATGACTTTAGCTTGGCTCATTGTATGAGAGCTCAAATTAAAGTAGTGGTGAAGTTTAGATGAGGAAGACCGGGGTTTTTTTCTGACTCAGCCCTCAAGCTATTTTGGGCCACTCATGCTCAGGGATAAACTAAAGGGGGATTCGAACATACTTCACTGTGAGTTTTCGAGAGGAAAAGCAAGATATAAATGCAAAACAGTTGCCTAACTTCACCAGTGCAGTCCTAATTCTAAGTATAGTATATTTCATCTTTAGTCTTTCTTTGGAGTGTCCAGATACATCTTCAGCACAATTTAGAATAAATGAATTTAAGTTACAGTTCCTAGAATTTCCTGGCTGGATAAAGTGCCTATTCTGGAAATTGTTATCCTATCACACAACACATTGGAAAGATTGGCATGGTTTTATGTCATTTAGAATAAAAAAAATCCCACAAACGTAACACTGAACAAATGCCTATTTTTCTCCTTTTTAGGTAGCCTACCATATGAATACAAGATTGTGATAGCAGGTAATCATGAGCTGACATTCGATCAAGAATTCATGGCAGACTTAATCAAGCAGGACTTTTATTATTTTCCCTCAGTATCCAAACTGAAGCCAGAAAGTTATGAAAATGTGCAGTCTCTCTTAACGAACTGCATATACCTGCAGGATTCAGAAGTAACAGTTAGAGGCTTCAGGATATATGGTTCTCCATGGTAAGTATTTAAAACCTTGATTGTGTTGATCAGCAAAGACATTTCCTGTTTGTATTTTAATGGTTATACAACAGCAATGGCATTTGCCACACTGTAGACTGTTATATATTGATTGGTAAAGTAATGGATTTAAACACTTTTAATTAACTGAAAAGGTGCCCCTGGTGAATCAAGCAAAGACACAGATAGACACTGTTAATTGCAAATGGCAAGTCCATTTTTCAAAAGTTGTTTTTTCTTCTTTTACATACACAAATGTGTTTCATTTGAAGTGATAATGTCCTGTTATGTAATTTGTGTTTCATCTCAAAGTATGCTTCAGAGAAATTGTTCTGTCCCCAAACAGAAAGGCTAATCAATTAAAAGTAGTTAAAATCACTAACTAATAAATTAAAAGGAGTGCTTAATTGATTGCCATTTCATTAGTTCACTGCAGGAAAAAGAAATTAACTAAAGTTCACAGGTAGAATGTAATGCCAACTTCACTAAAAGTCCCATATTTAAACCGTAGTCAATTCCAGGTAGAAACTCTAGAGTTGTTGATTTAGACCAAAGTTAACATATAATCTGAAAGTGATGCACTGAGTAATGAGATGCAACACTACATACAATACTTCCTTGAATCAGATTGCATTTCTCACTTTTAAAAATGTTTGATTCCAAGAGCTTATGAGGAATTCAGCTTATGTGGAATTTCAGTTATATGGAAGTCAATGGCACATTAAGCCATATTATGGTAAACAAAAAGAGATTTATTATGGCATAAGCATGGGATGCTATTAATCATGCCCCTGTGCAAAAGTAGATGAGATATTTGCTATGTGTGAAATTCATCTTCCGATATTACAATGTCTTCTTTTGCTAAATTCAATGGAAGGGAGACGGGTTAAACTTTTTTGCCTGCAATCATTCCTTGATGCAGCTCCATGCCTAGAATGGTTATTAGCCATGGAGGCCAAGGCATGATAAAGCTACTATATCCTTCCATTGCTATAACTGAGTGGAGAAATTTGTGTCAGAGATTTACATTCTCTCCCACTATCCTCAAGAGCTGTTCTACTTTGTAGGTGTCATTAGTGATCGTGAAAAAGATGCTGATACTATTTACATATTTTGGCTAATAATTTTGGCTGTTGATAGGTTCCAAGGTTGTGCAAAGCCTTTGATAGAGGGACTTTGCAAAGCACATTCATTGAAACAAAATATGTCCATTCCAGCCATATCCTTTGCAAATCAAATGTTCTCCTTGGCTAGCTCTGTATATCCATCCATGCACTGCTGGTTTGTTTCAGAGAGACCCAGTGAAAGAGTTGTCTGAATCTGCACATGATGATAAGCAGGACTACATTCTAAATTTAATTAAATTACTTACTATTGTAAGCTGCCCATAGTTATTGTGAGGTTAGATGGGCAGCTAATCGATTTTACAAATATATAAATAAAAAACAGTTGTCCAACTCTTGAAAAAGGATACGGCTGCTTTAATAATTTGAAGAGAGCTGTTTCTTCATGCTAATACACTCTGAAAGGCCTCTCTCAATTGCTGAGAGTGGTCTAAAAAGACCCAAATGTTCATAAATTCAGAAGGAAAAGGAGCAGGGGAGGGCGTCAAAAATTTTAGCAACTGGTTCTCTGCCTGGTTACTGGGTGGATGTGGCCATGGTGAGCATGGCCTAGTTGGCCTCCTGCACCATGGGGGGGGGGGCGTTTTCACCCTTCCCGGGCTCTGGAGGCTTTCCTCAAGCTTCCGGGAGGATGAAAACGGCCTCCCCAGGCTCCGGAGGCCCTCTGGAGGCCAAAAACAGGCTCGTTTCCGCCTTCCGGAGGCTCCAGGAAGCCCATTTTTCACCCTTCCTGAGTTCTGTGTGAGCCCTGTACTTACCTGGGATCCAAAACAGGCTGCGTGGGGACTCCTGGGAGGGGCAGGTTGGGAAGGACAGAGCCAGCCAGGGTGAGATTTGCCAGTTCACCAAACTGGCCATAAAATTCACTACAGGTTTAGCTACGGATTCGCCCGAACCAGGCCGAACCTGTAGCAGTCCATCCCTGAAAAGGAGTGTAGAATTGAACCACAAACTCATGAAATGCAGTAAGCTAGATCTGTGATCTGTAGGAGGTTGGTTAAAATTTACCCTCACTTGTCTGATGCTATCTTCTGGATCTTTATAAGAAGCTATCTGTTGCATGACAGGTATGTCTCAGATATTATTTCATATCGATAATGTCACTCCCTTTCTTTTCTGCACTGGGTACCCTAAAATTATCTAGCTTGCTTCTTTAAAAAAATTATGTAGTCATTTTTTCTAGACTGAGAGGAATAACATTTCCTTTCTTAAAATTAGCATCTGCTAATGAAGAAATCTCATTAATCCTTTTGTTCAAAAGGGGAATTTTGTACTAAGCCCAGCTTCCCAATTAAAAATAATATTTAATACCTGTAAAGCAGCAGGTTCTTCTTTAGAAAGATCTGTGGTGTAATAAAACAGTTTGTAAGATGTATGTTGCTCTTAAAAAACACATGAAACAAATGGAAAAATTCAGGCAATTTATATAGCCCACACAGTGCCCCAAAGAAGAAAGTACAGAATGTTCTACGGAATGAAGAATTTTGACCCTTTTTCAATGACCAATTTCCATTTAAAAACAACCCAATTTACAGTATTATATGGCTGATAAAATTGATATAAAACCCTTTGTGAAGTAGCTGGTAGAAATCTCAGGAGCTGGAATTGTGATTAAATAAAATTTCTTGTGATCATGAGATGGGGCTTAAATGCACTACTCATCATTCTTTCTCCTGATAAAATTATTCAGCTTTACTATAATGAAAATCTCAGACGAACACAGCTTTTCTCCCCTTTGGAGCCAGCCTTGATTCTTTTAGTGCAGTATCTATATATAGTGCTAAGTCCGGATAACTAAAGGTTATATCAGAAATCGTGTGTAAAATTTTTAAGGAATGCCTTTAATTCAATGGACCTTGGCTAAAACGACCACATCAAAGCAGATTCGTGGATCGAAATGGGGACCCGATTTGAAGCAATCCATTGAATCAGGGATTTCCAACGGGTTTTCCACAAAGCCTTTTCTAATTTTGTTCTGCTGTTTCCATGCTTGTTCGAAACAATCCTACATGAAACACCTCAGCTTTGCTTCCACTTATGGAGAAGGTGGTGTGAGGGCTGTCTTTTGCTAGTGTGAATATGCGTGTTATGAGGAATAAATAAACAGAATGTAAACTTAAGACAATTTTACAGTAGCTTTTTAGATAAATTGGAAGTCACAACAGATTAGGAAGCAGAAAGAAATCACAGTCACCCTAGAGCAGTGATAGCTAACCTTTTCGGCACCGAGTGCCCAAAGCACATGCACATGTGAGTATCCCCAAAATGCAATGCGTGCATATCCCCCGTGCATGTGCCCCACTCCACACATGCGTCCCCCCCATGTGTCCCACCTCAAACGCATGTGCAGCAGAGACTCAAAGAGCAGCTGGCCAGTGGGAGGTACATGCACGTGCGCAGCACAGCTGAGCTGGGGCGATGGCTCGTGTGCCCACAGAGGGGACTCTGCGTTTCACCTCAGGCAAGCGTACCATAGGTTTGCCATCATAGCCGTAGAGTCAGAGGTGGTATTCAGGTTCTGACCAGTTCTGGAAAACCAGTAGCAGAAATTTTGAGTAGTTCAGAGAGAACTGGCAAATACCACCTCTGATTGGAGATTTTACAGTATCCTTCCCCTGCCATGCCCACCAAGCCACGCCCACAGAACCGGTAGTAAAAATTTTTGAATCCCATCACTGCCTGGAGTGTCCAAAAGTCCAAATGGTGACCACGATGACAATAATCAGAGGTCTTCTGTGTTGCATATGACACCCATTTACAAACGAGCTTCAATAGCACCATTGCAGCCACCATTTGGACTTTTTAAAAAATCACATCCTGTGGTCAGACTTCATGGACACACCTCAGTATATATTCTCTAAGTGAGAGTAACCCTTTAAATGCAATAGAAATTTTCAGGATTGAAATTTGGCATTCGTTATCCTACTGCTCATAGTCCTACATAGTATAAATTTAAAACCTTGTAGGCTTTAATTGTATCCATTTATTTCAATTAGCCAGATTATTTTGTATTTTCTCTGTATATACCTGCTGGGTGGCAATTCCACATTCCAAGCTGGTTGAGTATCTGTCTCTGTGCACTGATTTTCAGTGGGAAGTTAAGATTGGCTTCCCAATTCTGAGGAGAATTTGTATTATCCTCAGATATAATTTTACCTACTTAATGCTTGGAATTAATTTTGTGGAATAGATTTAAATTAGTATTTGTGAGCATTCCGGTATCTTTCTTGCTATCTCCATAGTTTGTAATAACGGAAATCCAAATTCAGAAAGAAGTAGAGAAAAGCACTATCAAAAACAGAACTGGAAGTTACTTTAAAGAATATATTCTGCATTACTAGAAGGATAGAAAATGTTACACAACTTCAGTTTCTTCAAATACAGTAATGATGGCAGATACGATGAGGAAGGACATCTGACCTGCTATCAATAAAACAGTGGTTCCTCTTTAACTGACAAGTTCTGCTCAGACTTTGGAGAAGAATAGATTTACACTAGTGTAAGGTTATGGCCATTGTGTGTATGTAACAGTCTTAGCTGGTGTATCAGAAGTTCAAAGAAGAGGAGTTGGCAAATTTGACTGATTTGTTTTGGATGTTAAAAGGAGATGTTAAATGGAGCTTATTGCTATCTTTCAGAATTTGATACTGCTTGTGGAAGCTAAATTATGTTAAGAATATCATATTTTAATTATTCACTGGATAATGTATAAGTGACTTCACTGTAGGTGTCCAAATAAATAATTGCAGTTATTCATGTACCTGAACAAAATAAATTCTAGATGTTCAAGAATTCTAGATGCTCTAAAGCAGGGGTGTCAAACTGGCAGTCCGTGGGCCAGATGCGTCATGTGCAGGCCACGCCCATCCCAGCTCCGTGAAGGAAAAAGACATAGCAAAACGTCATGTGGTGGCAACGTGACACTGCTCTGCCGCGCAAATCAGCTATGCGCTAACAAAAAGACATAAAGCACAGGAAGAAGCAGGGGTGGGTGGGCAGGCCCATATGCTCATCAGAGCAAACCAGTTCGGAGCCAGCTGATTGTCAAGGGGTTCGCCTGAACCGGTCCGAACCGGGAGAATCCCATCCCTGGTTTTCTGTCAACCTGGAGAGAGGCATATAGTAGGTTCTATCAGGGGTAGAATTCTACCGGTTCGGACCAGTTCTATAGAACCGGTTGTTATGATTCTGCGCAGTTCAGAGAACTGGCAAATCGTGCCCTGGGCTGGTCCCAGCCCTCTCCACTTGCCCCTCCCCACCCAGTCAGTCCTTATCACGTATGCGCAACATCATGTGCATGCCCAACATCGCTGACTGCATTGTCCCCCACCCAGTCACTCCTTAAGTTATTTCTTTCTCCTGACGATCAGCTGTTCCAATTATCAGCTGTGATGGGATCCCCCTTGATGTCTTACTGCTTTGCCCAGGAGGCAAAAAGGGGTGGGGGGAGGCGCAGGGGGGCATGGGAGAGGACGTGGGGGGGCTGCGCCCCTTGCGCTCCATTTTTTGCCTTCCTGGGCCCCAGGAAAGCTTCCTGGGAGAAAGAACGCCCCTCAGGAGGCTTCCCTGAGGCCCAGAAGGCCCAAAAACGGAGCATGGGGAGGGCGCACAGCTCCATTTTTTTGCCTTCCTGGGCCCCATGGAAGCCTTCTGGAAGCAAAAACACACACCCCAGAGGCTTCCCTGAGGCCCAGGAGCCAAAAAAATGGGGGGGGAGTGCTGCAAAGAAGCCACGCCCACCTAGCCACGCCCACAGAACCGGTTGTTAAAAAATTTGAATCCTACCCATGGTTCTGATTCACATTCTGACTAGTGTTTTTTCAAATTTTAATAAGTGACTTACCTGAGAGAATAGATGAGATACTCATTAAGTTTGCAAATGGAACAAAATGAGGTATGTTTGGACCTTAAAAGACTTAAGATTCAAAGGTTTTTGTTCATTCCTGTCCAACAAAATGCAGTTCAGTGCAGTTAGGTGATAACTGAAACTACCCTGGGGGACATATATGGGGTCCCCCTAACCAATTTGCTCAGATTGAAAAACCTACCTAGATAAGCAGGGAAATGTTTCAAACCAAAAGAAGGAAACTTCAGTTGCCATGATTCAACTTCCAGACATTCCATCAAATAGCTGCCTCATTCTGCAGCCTAAAAAACAAAGAAAAAATATATACAAATTGTCATATAAAGTAAAGGTAAAGGTTCCCCTCGCACATATGCTAGTCATTTCCGGCTCTAGGGGGCAGTGCTTATTGCCGTTATAAAGCTGAAGAGCTAGCACTGTCCAAAGATGTCTCCATGGTCATGTGGCCAGCATGACTAAATGCTGAAGGCGCACAGAACAGTTTACCTTCCCACCAAAGTGGTCCCTATTTTTCTACTTGCATTTTTACATGCTTTCGAACTGCTAGGTTGGCAGAAGTTGGGACAAGTAACGGGAGCTCACTCCATTACGTGGTGCTAGGGCTTTGATCCGCCAAACTGCCGATCTTTCTGATCGACAAGCTCAGCATCTTAGCCACTGAGCCACCGCGTCTCTTAATTGACCAAAACATGCATTTTACCAAAACATGCATTTTGAAGTAATGGTTTCTAGGTAATATGCATTTTCATGTGCATCTTTCCTGAATGAATAAATTATTCTGTGCAGAGTTCCCCAATGTAATAATTTTTGGTATCAGTTTTGAGCTGAATACTGCAGCGAAAAAGAATCTGGGGAAAAATGCAGGATTTGGGAATAATTAGGATCGAATTTGCATAGAAGTTCAGGAAATGTGAATTAGGTCAGTTTGCTTTATAAATGCTCCAAACCAGGTCTTAATTGTTAGTCCACTGTGTTTCTTCCTTTCCCTTTTCTCCCTAATGTTTCTTTTCATTATCCATTAAGATTACCTCCATAAAAAAAAATATATAACTTCAAGATTGATAGGTTAATTTCAGAATAAGGCCTTGATTTTATTTTATTTTGTCATTAATTATCTCTTGTTTATTTTCTCAACATTGCACAGATTTTGACTATTACTGAAATGTGCATCCATTAAAGTCAAATATTTATTTCATCACACGTGACATATTAAATATTTGTGGTCGTTCACACAGTAGGAAGTTCTAAAGAACAAATCTTTCTTGAAATGTATAGTGTAGTTTACTTTATTGTCATTGCACCACGTACAACGAAATTAAATGCCATCTTCAGTGTACATAAGAAAACTATAAAACTAAAACTAAAACACACATCCTTCACATTCTATACAATTGAATTGAAAACCTGATATTGCATTAAATTAATATTGCACTGTACAGTAGAATTCAATATAGTTACTGCCCTGAGATAGAAGCTATTTTTAAGCATATTTGTCCTTGTTTTTATTATTCTGTACTGTCTGCCAGATGGTAACAGTTCAAAAAAAAGGGTGCCCAGGATGAGATGGATCTTTGAGAATGTTTTGAACTTTCTTAAGGTGATGGGAGCTATAAAGCTCTTGCAACAGAGGTGGTATTCAGCAGGTTCTGACCAGTTCTGGAGAACCGGTAGTGGAAATTTTGAGTAGTTCGGAGAACCGGCAAATCCCACCCCTGACTGGCCCCACCCCCATGTATTCTCTGCCTCCCAAGTCCCAGCTGATCGGCTGGGTCTTCTTTTGTTGCCCTGCACAGGAGAACGTAGCTGGAAAGCAGGTTAGCGGGGTGGGGATGGAATAGGGGTTTTGCAGTAACTTCCCCCAGGAGCGGGGAGGGAATGGGGATTTTGCAGTATCCTTCCCCTGCCACGCCTACCAAGCCATGCCATGCCCATCAAGCCAATTAACCACAGAACTGGTAGTAAAAAAATTTAAATCCCACCTCTGATGTTAACCCTCTGAAGCGCTGTCCTATCTGCCACTGTGCAATTAGCAAACCATGCACAGTTGCAATATGTTAAGTGCAGTAAGGCCGAGGAGGTATGATTACCTAATCTGATCCTCTGAGAGCGGCCAGACAGGAAATCCATAATCCAAAGGCAGATTGAAAAAGATAGTTCAAGGTCCATTAGTTTAGACACTAGTCTATGTGGAAGAGTTGTGTTAAAGGCAGAATTAAAATCAAAATGTATTTTGATTATTAATGCTAAATATTGATCTGAATACTACATTGATGGGCTTTCTCTGAGCTCCGGTGATGGCCAGGGCCAATAGCTGGTTGGAGGGGATAATTGGGCTTTCTCCTTGGAGATATTGTACTGAGGCAGTTGGGAGATAGCATCAGCCAAAAGGTTCTTCCCACCCCCCCAAGAATGTAGGGCAGAGTGAAATTGAAATTGGTTGAAATATTGAGCCCACCATACTTGTTTTGGGGGTAATTTCCTGGGCGCCTTTAAGGCTTCTAGATTATTATGGTGTGTCCACATTTCAAAAGGGCTTTACTGTAAGCCTTCTAGGAAGCGTCTCCACGTAAGGAGTGCCCACCGCACAGTGTAAGCCTCCTTTTCCCAGACCTTCCACCTGTGCTTGGCATCGGACAACTTTTTAGAGGTGTTTGCATATGGATGTAAAGTCTCTTCTCGCATTTTCTGAAGAAGAACAGCCCCCATTGCCATGTTACTGGCATCAACTTGAATGACAAATGGGACATTTGCAGAGATGGTATTCAGCAGGTTCTGGGGAACCGGTAGCGGAAATTTTGATTAGTTCAGAGAACCGGCAAATACCACCTCTGACTGGCCCCGCCCCCATTTATTCTCTGCCTCCCAAGTCCCAGCTGATCGGCTGGGTCTTCTTTTGATGCCCTGCACAGGAGAACGGAACTGGAAAGCAGGTTAGTGGGGTGGGAGGGAATTGCAGTAATCTTCCCCCAGGATGGGGAGGTAATGGAGAGTTTACAATATCCTTCCCCTGCTATGCCCACCAAGCCATGCCCACCAAGCAACACCATGCCCACTAAGCCAGAACCGAACCACAGAACCGATAGTAAAAAAAAAATTGAATCCCACCACTGGACATTTGGGTCCGGGTGCTTGAGCAGGGATTCAGTTAAGTTTCTCAAAAGCTGTTTGGCATCCCATTGACCACTTGAGAGGTTGGTTTGGTGTTGGCTATTCCCTCCCCCTCAGCTTAGTGTCCTCCAAAATTTGATGGAATTTCTCTTCTATCCCTTCATCTAGATCATTTATGAAGATGTTGAAGAGCACTGGGCCCAAGACAGAACCTTGAGGTACTCCATTGTATCTTATAACATAGAATAACAGAGTTGGAAGGAACATTTGGTAGATAGTCCCATGTTAGACAAATGGCTGTCCAGTCACTTCTTAAAAGCCTCCAGTGATGAGGCACCCACAACTTCTGAAGGCAAGTCATTTCATGATTGATTGTTCTCACTAAGACATTTCTCCGTAGTTCTAGATTGCTTGTCCCCTTGATTAGTTTCAATTCATTGGTTCTTGTCTTGCCTTCTGGTGCTTTAGAGAGGTTGACCCCCTCTTCTTTGTGGCAGCACCTTAAATACTGGAATGCTGTTATCATATCTCCCCTAGTCCTTCTTTTCATGTAGATATACTGTACTTAATTCCTTCAATCATTCTTCATATATTTTAGCCTCTGGTCCCCCAATCATCTTTGTTGCTCTTCTCTGTATTCTTTCCAGAATCTCAACATCTTTTTATATTGTAGTGATCAAAACTGGATACAGTATTCAAAGTATTGCTGTATTAGATGATTGATAATAGATAGATAGATAGATAGATAGATAGATAGATAGACGGACAATGATAGATAAATGATATAGATGATAGTTAAATGATAGATAGATAGATAGACGATGATAGATAGATAGATAGATAGATAGATAGAGAGAGAGAGAGAGAGAGAGAGAGAGAGATGATAGATGGATGGATGATACATAGACAAGACAGATGATAGATAGATGATAGACAGACAGACAGACGGATGGATGTTCCTAGCTTAGCAGCCCAAACATTTAAATTGTAATTTAATTTTAAAATTAAAGATGAATTTTGAATTCACTACAATAAATAACAGCACACATCTAAATCGTTTGTGGCAGTATACAAAGTTACTTTCACATTTAGCATCATGTAGTTTCAGTTTTAAGTTATAAAAGAAAATGAGTTTCATTTTCAAAGTGAACCAATACATTGTTTTGTGGAATGAGAGGCATTCAGAATAAGATCTGTAATTTCACTATCAGAAATTGCTTCATTTCCAAGCACTTCATAAAGCACAACAATGAAAAAAACATATCGCCGGAAGGATTTTTTCACTTTTATTTTTCCTCATTCCCTTAAAAGTTTAATTTTATGAGAGACATCTGTTTTTAAAGTTAAGGTTACACTTTTGTGTTTATGCTATAAAGAAGTTTTGCTATCAATTGCTCTTAATTTAATAAGACCTCTATTCTTATTAGTGTTCTTGAGGTACAGTCCTATCGTTATGTATGCATGGATAAATCCCATTTACTTACCATAAGCTTTTTGCCATAGGGTACAATCCAATCCATAGATACGGATATTTAAGTTCCATTTATTTCAGTAAAGAATATAACCACAGAATAATGGCACTCATAACAGTGCAATCCCAAGCCATAAAAACTAATGGATTGAATCCAGATATATAATGTAACCTGTGTATTTAGATTTAAATTCCAGTATACAGGTAGACCTCAGCATACAACCGTTCATTTATGACTGTTCAAAGTTACAACGGCACTGAAAAAAAGTGGCTTATGACCATTTTCCACACTTAGGATTGTTGCAGACTTCCCATGATCAAAATTGGACCACTTGGCAACTGGAATCTATTTATCATGGTTGCAATGTCCCAGGATCATGGGATCCTCTTTTGCAACCTTCTGACAAGCAGAGTCAATGGGGAAGCCAGATTCACTTAACCACCAGATTACTAATTTAACAACTGCTGTGATTCACTTAACAACTCTGGCAAGACAGGTTGTAAAAGGGGGAAAAACTATCTTGCTTATAAACAGAAAATTTGTGCTCAATTGTGGTCATAAGCTGAAGACTACCTGTATACAGTGAGGTTAAGGCAGGGGTGTCAAACTCAAAGGCCTGGGGCCTGGATTCGGTCCATGAGGAGCTTAGATCTAGCCTGCGGGGCTACTCTGGAAACAGCGGAGGACTGGCCAGTGGTGCCTCTGCCAGTGAAAACGGAGCTTGGGAGGACCGTGAGCAACCTGTCCGAGCTCCGTTTTTGCTGGCAGAGGTTTGCAGGAGGCTGTCGTAGCCGAAAATGGAGCTCGGGAGCCTGTTTTCATCTGGCAAATCGCTTGGGCCACCACAGGTGCCCCGACATGAATGATGTTGAGCTGGCCACACCCACATTGACCACGCCCCCCAGCCCCCCCGAGGTCAAACACAACCCTGATGCGGCCCTCAATGAAATCGAGTTTGACACCCCTGGTTTAAGGCATCAGGATGGGGAGACAATGAGATTTACTCCAGCCTTAGGCATGAAGCCAGATGGGTGGTCCTGGGCCAGCCACTTTCTCTCAGTCCTAGGAAGGAGGCAATGGCAAAGCACTTTTGAAAAATCTTGCCAAGGAAACAACAGGGACTTGTTGAGGCAGTGGTCCAAGAATCAGACACAATTGAATGGGAGAGAAAAAAGGAGTATAGAGCAGTGGTCCCCAATCTTTTGGGCACCAGGGAACCAGTTCCATGGACAGAGTTTTTTTCCACGGATTGGAGGGGGTGTGGTTTTGTGTGCTGCCTGCATCCCACGGATGGGGCTCCCCTTGTTTGCATGGCCCGGTTTCTGGCATGTCACAGACCAGTGCCGATCCATGGACTGGGGGTTGGGGACCCCATTGTAGAGCACCACCAGAAAACAAGATCCAGGAAATTCTGTTGAATAGACTTACCAGCAAACATGCATATAACTAGAGTTTAAGCAAAGACCAACTAGGGTTTAGTTGGTCTTTGTTTCTATGTCAAATTAAGTCACAATTAACTTGTCCCATTGATTTCAGGAATCTCAGGAACTGGGTTACTTTTCTAATGGCCTTCAACAGGGATGGATTAAAGGCTTTTGCTGCAGATGAATGATTGACTTTAATTCTGCATTATACTTCAGAATTAAAAATCTGATTTACACATCCTTCCGATCCCACTCTCTTTTCTATGCACGGGGAGTTTTTCTTTTTTCTCCTGCAGAAAAGTTCAGGTGTTGAGATTTTTAAAAATACGATTCCATTTTTTTTTTGTCATGCAAGTCAAAATATTGAAGAATGGATAGTTTGCTCAGGGAAGGGAAGAAGTGTGAAAGGAACTTAAGAAAATAATTGATTTGCCTAATTTTGCAAGAACATGCCAAATGAACCTTATAGAATTAGACAGAAAGAGAAAGTAAGAATGAAACATTCCTACTTTCCAGGATACAATCAGGATACAATCTAAAGACCAATGTCAGATCAACCCACTGAGCTAATAGATCTTCCACAGGCTGAGTCCCTTTCCCTCTGACTTACTTGTAAACAGTTAAACCCAGTTAATCAAGAGATATCTCCAGCTGTGTTTTATGGGAACAATTCGTGTCCAAGAGAAGAACTCACATTAGATACACCTGCAATGTTGTCTAAAGATTCAAAAAGATCAAAATAGCTTGTGTAGCCATGCAGTCAAGGCCACCATCTTGCCCTTTTTTCAAAAAAATAAATAAAGATGGGTAGAACTCTGGCTTTGTTATTGAGTCAGATAAATCTAGGCCTCGAAAAGAGATGGAAGGAGGGTGGACTCATTTCTGTGATCTCTTTCTCCTACCTATTTTGAAACATGCCCCCACGGCTCCTAACAGGGTATTTGTATTCCTGGCAGTGATATCCGTCTTGATCATTCTACAATACCCGCAGTTTGGATGAAATGTTGTAGCCTGCACAGTACTGTTAGTTTATTTTTACAAGTTGTTTCTTTCATCAAATCTCTCTTGGCCACCACAAAGTGTTTTGAAGGTCTGAATTTGATGCATGACAGCATGTGTGTGTGTTTGTCTCCAGTAATGAGTGAATATAAAATGCAAGTGAATTATTAATGCTGGTTATTTATAGTTAGGTTAAGACTGCAACTATAAACAGATACTCGGCAAAGGATTCATCATTCCTTCAATGGAAGCTTCAATTCTTTAGCTATTGTGCAAATATACATTCATAATCATACATACGTTCGTATATACATTCATATGTCAGTGTGTGTGTGTATGCATGCATGCACATATACATGCACACATTCAATCAGACATGAACTTTATTGGCTTCAAATATATTTTTTGCTCATTTAATTCAAACCAGCTCTGGGTTACAAAAAAGAAGAAGAAAAACTTGGCAGGCAGCTTGTCCATATGGTCTAATTACTTTTAGTATTTTTTAAGAAAAGAAAGAAAGCTTTACGAGTGATATTAAATTGGAAAATGGATCCAGTGAAGATTTTCCTTTTGCATTTTAAAGATGTATATTACATAAATATCCACCATTCCTTAGAATTTTGGATGTCCATCAAATTCTTGAACTGCAAAATCATGGAGGTTAATCTTGAGGGAGAGAAAGATATTTCTCATATGCCACTTGGCTTATTCTAGATTGGGTAGACTTTCCAATTTAGTAAGGCACATTTTCCTCTGAATGAAAACAGAAGTAGGTCTCACAGTCGTACATTAAATGCTTTCCATGTGGGTGTGGAAAATGGAATGAGCTGGGTTATCCTGGAGCATCCTTCCAGCATTCTCCCCAGGCTGCTTTATTTAATGGAGAATCCATTAATTATGAAGAGCTACAACAGGCAAGCTTAACTGAGAGCAGTTTAGTTTTAGTTTTCAGACGTCAGAATTGGTCACCTTCAGCGCAGAGAAATATAGCAGTTCAAAGCCAGCTTGGAAGAGTTGAAATGTTTTCCTTTCTGCCATTTGATGGCACTGACAGCAGAAGAAAAATTGCAGAAGAATGTAGGATTTCTCTGGTCTTGAGGGGATCCACTTTTCTCGTCTTTTCATTTTGACTGCATGGATAGCAAGTATTCTGTGTTATGATTCACTTGCTGAATATAAAGACAGATAGAATAACTCTACAAATTCTTCCATACAAAGTTTCTTAATTGGATTATATTAGGTATCCTGAAGGTGACTCACAGTTATGTCGAGATGCATCTAATGCTTTCTAATTGTTTACATAGTTGAAATCGTAGTGTAAATGATATTAATCATTCTATCCCATAGTCACAGAGGCAGGGGGTAGAGCTGCCACCACGACGCTGTGTTCAGGCAAGAGTGAGGAAGCCTCCCCCAACCCAACAAGGGTCAATTCAGTGACCAATCAGGATTACAGATGTGGCCACATGACATGGACTACATTTCCCAGGATACCTTAACTACATTTACCATGATGCATTCCCTTAAGGGACAGCTCACAAGTCCTAACTAACTATCCCAAATCCCATTAACTCTAAAGTGTCTGGACAGCACAGCAAGCAATAGCAATACCCTCAGACTTATATACCGCTTTACAGTGCTTTTACAGCCCTCTCTAAGAGGTTTACAGAGTTAGCAGCTTGCCCCCAACAATCTGGTTCCTAACATTTTACTGACTCGGAAGGATGGACGGCTGAGTCAACCTTGAGCTGGTGAGAATTGAACTGCTGGCAGCTGGCAGTCAGTAGAGGTAGCCTCTGTCCAAAATGGTATAGACCCGTGATGGTGAACCTATGGCGCATGTGCCAGAAGTGGCTCGCAGAACCATTTCCCCTGGCACGTGAGAGCTCACCCTGAAGAGCCCCACTGCGCATGCACGCGCGCTGCCGCCACCCGAGAGCTAATTGTCGGGTATCTGGAGTGCATGCATGGGGGGGGGGTGCATGGGAGACACGTGCGCATGTGCAGAAATGTGCAGTGTGTGGAAGGATCATGCACGCATGTGCAAGTGGATGGTGCATGGGGTAATTGCCAGCTCATGCACAGAGATACAGGGGGGTGATCTCGCACACATGCGCAGACGCATGGTGCGCAGCGGGAGAATTGGCACGCAGGTGCAGAGACGTGCTGTGCACTGCAGGGGAATCGCATGCACAGGCACAGAGATGCATGGCACACAGCAGGGGAATCATGCAAGCACAGAATCATGCATACACATGTGCGTGGTGCACGGCATGCGCAGGGGGGTGGGAGTGGGCAGCACACATTGTTTTCTGGGTGCTGGCGCGCGAGTGCATGAGCGCGGGCGCAATTATCAGCACAGGAGCTGAAAAAGGTTTGCCACCACTGGTATAGACTCTCTTGCTCATGCAGGGTGTTGGACTAGATGGCATGATAGCAGTGTTCCAATTTTTGAGGGTCTGTCACAAAGAAGAAAGGGTCAGCTTATTCTCCAAAGTGCCTGAAGACAGGACAAGAAGCAACGGGTGGAAACTAAACAAGAAGAGGACCAACCTAAAACTAAGGAGATGTTTCCTAACAGTGAGAACAATTAACCAGTGGGATGGCTTGCCTTCAGAACCTGTGGGTTCCCCATTGCTGGAGGGGGTTGGACTAGAAGACCTCCAAAGTCCCTTCCAACTCTGTTATTCTATATTCAGTACTGCATTCTAAACCATTGCACCACCCCAGCTCCTAACTGGATGCAGTTATTGTTCCAGAAACTTGAACACACTGAAATCTTGTCACTGTATATTTCTTTTAGATAGATAGCTGAGTGGTCCAGCTCTTGCCATATTATCCATTATTATGGTATCTCTCTTTCCGTTTCAATATAGTTTTGTTTTCCTTTTAAAAAAAATATATGCCATCTACTTCCTTGGTTTATTTGCAAATTCATTTTTTTTGTCTTGATAAACTACAAGGAAATCAGAAATAGCTTTTTTATAATCCCCCTTTTGGTTTGATTTTTGCATATTTGTCTTCCCTCTTTTCTTACAGCTTTCTTCTTTTTTCATTCTAAATATTAGTCGCTGTTAGTTTTTATTCCATATTAAATATTTTAATAAAAGCTTTTATTTTATAAAAAGGAATTAGATTTTTAGAAAACTCTATATATAGCCTGGCTTTGTCTGTGCCAAGCGGATGTCACTGAATCCATCACTCACTTTTATAAGGATTTTTGCATATGTTGCATAAATCCTCTTTTAAATTCCTGGGCCACTCAGATTAATTTTATCTTCGCTATTTATCATGTAATCTGAATGACATTGTCTTTTTAAGTGCTGCAAAATTGTGCTTTCCTCTTTGTAGAATCCATTAAGCATTGATTACTTTGTCTTAGTTCTATTGTTATTAGTAGGGTTGTTTAGGGTTTTTTTTTTTTTGTCTTATTGCTGATTGCCTGCTTTTGTTTTTATTGTTTTCATCATTTTATTGTCTTATTGAAATTTCCTTGCAACTGGCCAGAATAAAAAAAACAAACAAGAGAGAATGTAACATGTATTAAGCACATCTATAAATTGGTGACAAGCTGTCAGGGAGGAGGGAAAAATTAGGGGTGGGGGGAGAAATGAGTGACTGTGCTGATAATAGCTGTAGTTTTCAAGGGATAACAGAATAACAGAGTTGGAAGAAGACTAGGCGGTCTTCTAGTCCAGGGGCTCCAACCTTGGCAACTTTAAGACTTATGGACTTCTGGCTGAAGAATTCTGGGAGTTGAAGTCCACAAGTCTTAAAGTTGCCAAGGTTGGAGACCCCTGTTCTACTCCAACCCTCTGCTCAAGCAGGAGACCCTATATCAGCTGCTACTTCACATGAGTTGCAGCATCCAAACTTCCCATCAGGAGTTGCATGTGGGGCAAGTCAACAACAACAGGCAAGGAACAGTTGGGCCTTCTCAAAGCCACCAATACTGGTAGTGACAGTACTGGTGGAGATAACAGATTAACAGAGTTGGAAGGGAATGTGTAGGTCAGCTAGTCGAACCCCCTGCCTAAGTAGGACACTCTAGTCTACACGATTTCTGTCAGATGGCACTCCAATCTCTTCTTGAAAGCTTCCAGTGATGAAGCTCCCACAACCTCTGAAGGCAACTTCTGTTCCATTGGTTAATTGTTCTCACTGCCAGAAAAATTCTCCTTATTTCCAGGTTGAATCTCTCCTTGATCACTTTCCATCCATTATTCCTTGTCTGGCCTTCAGATGCTTTGGAAGCATCTGCCCAGAGATCCTTTCTGTTGCAGCCACTCAAATATTGGAAATCTCTATCATGTCTCCCCTGGTCCTTTTTTTCACTAGACTAGCCATGCCCAGTTCCTATAACCATTCTTCATATATTTTAGCCTCCAGTTCCCTGATCATCTTTGATTATTACATGAGACGTTCTTCTCAGCTTGGTTTCTCTTATTTAGGATGCTGACTGGACTATAAAGGTTGTGGATAGAAGGAGGACATCACTCCACTCCAGCTAAGGATCAGGTTGAGAAAAGGTGTCCTAACTTTAGAATCATTATTCTTATGTTAGTTTAGCCATTCCTATTCCAGGCGAGATGTATACTATGTATTCTCATTATAAATCTATGGAGAAAAGAATAGTTCATGTGAACTGTAAGTACTAAAACTGCATATCCCCTTAATATTCTAGTTTTAGGTTTGCCTGAATTTAACAATGATTAGCTTGTGCTCAGAGGTTTTCGGGATGGGTATATTGGTCAGGGGCAGTTATTGCATCGCATGTTTAAAAGGGGCAGCTTTTTAATCATGCAGCCACCATCACTTTCCCCTGGGAATGGTCTTCTCTTTCTCAATGAAAAGTATGGAACTAAAGGTTGAATTTGACTCATTATTTAAATTTGAATTATGTCCTTCATATCCTTTTGGCAGACTGAAAAAGTAATACATTCACCTTGCTAGGTTTTGTCTTTTTTAGTTAGAAAGGTACTCAATTTTATTTTTCATTGTTTTATAACAAATTAATTTTTAGAGATAATCTTTTCACATTATTAACAGCTCAGCTCTTTCTTCGTTCCAGTTAGAGATGCATGAATTATTCCGTTAAACAAAAGGTGAATGATTCCACGCATTGTTTGAAAAGAAAAACAAATTCAAATAGCTAATAAAAGCTATGATTTTTCCCCTATCTTTGCATTTTCCTTTCCTGGAAAAAAAAAGGGAACAAATTAATTTGAATATTGGTTTTGATTTAAAAAAAAAACATTAGTTTGTGCAACACTTCAGATCTGACTTCCAAAAAAGGGCTTTGGAACATATCAGAATGGGATTCCTGGTCCTGCCCATCACGGTACAGAGAAGTTACATTTGCATTCCCACAAACTCTGAAATACGTTTTGGAGGTCAACTTGCCCACCTTGACTCTGAATCAATCAAGTTCATGTGAGGTACTAAATACTCTATAAAGCCTTAGTCAGCCCTTGGGGGGATGTGGCCAGCACAGGAGGCAGTGAGCACGTGTGGGCCAATGGTGTCCAGCAACAGCTGTAGCCCACTGGCCCCTTGCCAATGCACTCGGGCTGCTCAGCCCATGGAGCGCCAGTGAGCCTGACAGACAGTGGGGGGGATAGGTGGCCATGTGGTATGTCCGGCGGGCCAGATTGCATGCCTCCCCCTCTGCCTGCTGCTTGGAGGGCCAGCCTGGTAATCACAGCACTTGGACTCGCCTGCTCTGCGCAGGCTACACAGCCCCAGAGTGCACTGACCAAGGGGCCAACAGGCTGCAAGTGCTTCCGGACACCACTGGCTCCTGTGCGCTCACTGCCTCTTGTGCGCACACTGGGTGATGGGGCACCGAGCTGGGGTGGGTCAGCGGGGCACGGTCCCTTACCACCACCCTGATACCGTGTTTCCTTGAAAATAAGCTCTAATGCATCTTTTGAAGCAAAATAATGATGATGATGATGATAATAAGACCAAATCTTATTTTCGGGAAACATGAGTAATTTGGAGACGGGTTTGGAGTCTTTGTCCAGTCATAGAATTTTATATTATTTTACACTGTAGATTTTAAAAAAATATTTTACATAGTTTTGTTGGACTGGGAGTATTCAGTTCAGTAGAATTCAAAGCATTTCTTTGATATGGGCTAGTCAGAGGAATTATTAAAAAATGTGATAGGTTATCAAAGAATAATAATAATAAAATATTTTAACAATCATTAAGAAACAAATGGTATGGACAGTGTACTTGTGATCTGTGGAGATTATCAATTCCAATGCAAAATTTGATAAAAGAACTCTTGAAATTTCATTTTTTTGGGGGGGTGTCATTGTTTTTCTTTTCAAGTTCATTTTTTAGGCTTTTTCGATAGGGGAGCTAGCATAAAAAGCACACTATTTCTTTTCTGGCAATCTAAGTAAAAGTAAATCAATGCAATGATACATTTTCCCTTAAAATGATTTTGGTTTCTTCAGTTTCCCCCAGAATGAATATGAAAATAGTCATCAAGAAGAATTAAGGATTTTTCCAAACAATGATATGGGGGAGGAGGGGAAAGACCCTTCAGAGAAAGACGGTATTGGTAGCAATTCCTTGTGACCATCAGAAGCTAGAAGTAGCAGTAGAAGAAGTAAAATTGTACTGCTGGGCCCACATGGTTCTCCTTTCCAGTTAAATCAACTTTCTGAATAGTACAAAATGAGCATTAATTTGTTGCTTCAAAGACCAACTGAGTTCATGTGACTTAGAGCCTCACATAAGTGTTGTTGTGTGCTTTGGAAAGAGCCGGTGGAGCATTACACAGGATACCTCCATCTTAAGATCCACAGAGGGTAGAGCTGGCAACTGGAGTAGAAGGGGCACATCCACAGCAACTTAAGAGTACAAGAGCTGGGAATTTCCCAGCTCCTGACCATATTCTTGATTAAATCTGTTAGTTACTGTAGGCTCCTTTATCAGGAGAAAAATGAAACAATATTTTAAAACTGGAATTACTGAAAACGAGCTTAAACTGGCTCTTCGGTGGTCAGAGATGAACAAAGGAGATAACAGAAAAATCTGTTATGGGAGCATGTTTATGGCATGGTTAAGGTGTAAGTGTAAATCCAGTATCATCATTTTTATTTAACAACCCCATAATCTCTTGTGGGGTGGACTCTGGGCAACTGAATGGAGCTAGCAGAGTGTTTTAATGGCCGGATGCTCTTCTTGTCGCCAGTGTGGAATTTTGTTCAGCAGGTAAATTGTCAGTGTGTCCAGAGAGAGAAATATCTGCCTCTACCTAGGATTGAACTCACAACCTCTGCACCACTCCTAAGTGTAAATCCAGTATCTGCTAGCTATATTGTACCAGTCTGGCTTTTGATACCACATTGAGGAAATCTGTAATAATAGCCTAAAAGCAGGGGTGGGGATTCTACTGGTTCAGACCGGTTCAGGCGAACCGGATATTAAAGTTACATCTGGTTCGCCAAACTGGTATTTCAACTGACCGGCTGGCTCCGCCCACCCCCTCCTCTCCTCCCAGGAGTCTCCACGCGGCCCATTTTTGATGGAGTAAGTATAGGCTCTGCGCGGAGGCTCTGGGAGGGGGAAAAACGGGCCTTCTGGAAGTCGGGAAACAGGCCTGTTTCCGACTTCTGGAAAGCCTCCAGAGCCTGGTGGAGGCTGTTTTCGCCCTCCCAAAGGCTCGGGGGAGGCCACTGGACCCTTGGGGGGGGGGGTGAAAATGGTCTCCCCTGTGCTCTGGAGGCCCACCGGAAGCTGGAAACAAGAAGTTCCAGTAGGCCACGCCCACCATGGCCTCGCCCACCCAGCAACCAAGCAACGAACCGGTTGCTGGGATTTTTGAATCCCACCCCTGTATGAAAGGCAAATTGAAACATCTTTATTTTTAAACATAATTCAAATTTATTAATGTATCTTCCTAATAGAAACAGAAAAGAAGTGAGTATATTTTAATAAAATGTTCGTTTTAATTTTGTTGTGTCACTCAAAAGCCATGTATTTGCATGATATTCATGGAAGTTTTTGCTACAGATTCTATTCCACAATGCTTTAAGCAATAAAATATCTGAATTTGGCTACTGATTAAGCAGCCTCTTTGGGGCATTCTTGGTGGATGCATTTCATTAAAGCAGGAACTTCACAAGAGACTTTGCAACCTTATTTATCTGAGTGGGGCTTCTGCAGGATAATATTCTTGAGAATTATTATTAATACATTGAGAATCTGAATAATAGAAAGTAACTTGATAGAATGTGCAGGGCTGAAGCAATTTAATTTGATAGGAGGAGGACAATGGAAATGTCCCTGAATTTTTTAATGTACCATGCAATTTATTGTTCAACCATAGTTCACCTAATAATATTCTGTTCAATAAATTGCAATTAAATAAAATATGAGATGCTGATGAATAGCCAAAAGAATACTATGATTTCTTCAATCAATCTTCATGGCATAAACACCCCATCATTTTCAAAGAAACTTTCTCCAACTTTGGAGCCATTTCCCCTCTGTTTTCTAGAATAGAATAAAAATAGAAAAAGAAATTAGAATAGAATAGAGTAGAATAGAATTTTCAGTGCATAAGCTCTAAGTATACATACAGGCAAAACCATAATAAATCATAGATCATAAGTTACAATCATAAATAATAAAATACAGTCAACAAAGTGATAGTCATACCAATAGGAAAGGTGAGAAGGATAATGGTAATACAGTCCTACTACATGATTACATACCTTAGACAGTGCTGTGGGAATTATGTGTGTAACAGAGTGATGATGGGGGGGTGGAATTATCTCTGTGTCGAGTTGTTTTGGTATGCAATGCTTTATAGCAGCGTCCTGAGGGGGAGAAATTAAAATAGATTATGTCCAGGATGTGAGGGGTCTGTAGATATTTTCTCAGTCCTCTTTCTGGTTTGTGCAGTGTACAAAGGTCCTCAATGGAAGGCAGGCTGGTTGCATTTTTTTTTCTGCAGTCCTAACTAGCTGTTGAAGTCTGTACATGTCCTGTTTAGTTGCTGTATCAAACCAAATAATTATAGAAGTACAAATGACACACTCAGTAATCCCCCTGTAGAACTGTATCAGCAGCTCCTTGGGCAGTCTGAGCTTTTTGAGTTGGCGCAGGAAGAACATTCTTTGTTGTGCCTTTTTAATGGTGGTTCTAATGTTAAATGTCCATTTCAAGTCCTGGGAGATTATAGAACCCAGACATTTGAAGGTCTTTACTGTTGATATTGTGTTTTGCTTAATATTATAAGACACAGAATAGGAGGGCTTCTCCTAAAATCTGCAATCATCTCTACAGCTTTAAGAGTTCTGTTCCAAATTGTTCTGGCTGCACCACAGGGCTAGTTATTCAAACTCCTGTCTGCATGTAGATTTATCACCATCTCAAATGAGACCAATGGCTGTCGTATCATCTGCAAACTTCACTACTTTAACACAGATATCCTTTGAGATGCAGTCATTGGTATATAGCAAGGACCTTCAAACTTGGCAAGTTTAAGACTTGTGGACTTCAACTCCCAGAATTCCTGAGCTAACATGACTGGAGGAGGAATTCTGGGAGTTGAAGTCCACAAATCTTAAAGCTGTCAAGTTTGAAGACCCCTGGTATATAGGGAGAAGAGTAATGGATAGAGAACACAGGCCTGGGCGGGGGGGGCACCTGTGCTAATTTTACCTAGCTTCACCTGCTGCTTCCTATCTGTTAGAAAGCTCATAATCCATCTAGAAGTGTGGACAGGCACAGGTAGCTGAGTCAGTTTAGAGAGAAGAATTTCTGGAATGATGGTATTGAATGCCGAGCTGAAATCTACAAAAAAGACCCTTGCACAGGTCCTTGAGGATTCAAGATATTGTAAGATGTAGTGCAGTGCCACATTAATAGCATCATTTGCCAATCTGTTTACACAGTAGGCAAACTGCAAGGGTCTAGCAGCAGATCTGTGTTGATTTTCAGTTGGGCCTGCAGCATCCTTTTGAAGGTTTCTTTATAAGGTGTCAGAGCAACTGGTCTGTAGTCATTCAGCTCCTTGATGGAGGGTTTCTTGGGCACTGGGATGATTGTAGACCATTTGAAGCAAGGAGGGACATAACGATTTATATCCAGTGATTTTTTTTTAAGATGGATAATGATCAATAATTAAAATACAAAAATATAGAAATAATAACATCAGATAAAAAAATAAAAAAGATTTTGGGCTTGTCCTGTTTCCAGATGTGAGCCTCCAAACCCTACTAGCTCTATGGGAAGTTGGTAGCTAAGGCATTTTAGTATTTTGTCTTGCTTCCTTTGATCAATAACTTACTGTAGATTAGGGGTGTCAAACTGGATTTCATTGAGGGCTGCATCAGGGCTGTTTGACCTTAGGGGGGCTGGAGTGGGTGTGGCCAGGGTGAGCCAGCTCGATGTCACTCGAGTTGGGGGCGCCTGTCATGGCCCGAGCACTGCCAGAGAAAATAGGCTCCTGAACTCTGTTTTTGCTGGCACGGGTACTGTGGACCAGTCCTTCACTGATTCCAGGGCAGCCCTGCGGCAGAAGTGGTATTCAGCAGGTTCTGACCAGTTCTGGAGAACCGATAGTGGAAATTTTGAGTAGTTCAGAGGACTGGCAAATCCCACCTCTGACTGGCCCCACCTCCATCTATTCCCTGCCTCCCATTGAGTCCTAGCTGATCGGCTGGGTCTTCTTTTGTTGCCCTGCACAAGAGAACGGAGCTGGAAAGCAGGTTAGTGGGGTGGGGAGGGAATGGGGGATTTTGCAGTAACCTTCCCCCAGGAATGGGGAGGGAATGGAGATTTTGCAGTATCCTTCCCCTACCACACCCACCAAGCCACGCCCACAGAACCAGTAGTAAAAAAATTCGAATCCCACCATTGTCCCGCGGGCCAGATTTAAGCACTCCAAGGGTCTGATCTGGCCCCTGGGCCTTGAGTATGACACCCCTGCTATAGATGCCTTAATAAGTTACTGCCTGGGTGTATTTACCTTTTGTAGGTGACAAAAAGGTATTCAGAGAATAGTTCTGCAATGCTGCTGAATAGACTTCTGTATTATTTTCTTTAGGGATGCAACATGAGCAGTAGTTCTGTTTCACACTGTTTTTCCTGAAAGAGTTATCCAGCTGACTCTTCAGGCTGGGTTACCATATGAGGGCGAAAACTTCAATCCTCAAGTTAATTCATGATCAAATTTACTGTTAAAATAAACCCCATGCACAAAGGTGAAATGACTATGCATATGGTAGCCTTTTCACCACACTCTTCCTCCTTAAATATTGTGGGTTTATAAGGAGATGATCTGTTTTAGTCTGCCGTATCCCAAATTAGGAGGAGCATGGTAACACATCTGATTATCCAATTGTATTAAAATGCATGAAAAATTGTATTAAAAGGGATTAAAAGCTTATACCTTTTAGTTCCATTTATTGGTCAGAAAGGTGCTATCAGGCTCCTTCTGATTTGGAATTCCAATTAATAAGTCAATTGTATTTGACTTCTTTCCTCTAGTATCACTTAGTTCTGCTTTCGTAGTAACAGAAATGAATACTTCACAGAAAGCTGAAGTGCTAATTATAGCTAAAGAGGTCATTTATATGAGGTTAAATGGTTTAATTAGAATTTATTTGAAGGTTACATAGGAGTACAAAGAGATGTTAAAGGGTTAACACATAAGAGATTACATTGTAGTCAGTGTTCTGTTAAAGTTTCAATTAATTTTTCCCATGGGTTTTTCACATTCTAATTTTCAACTAAATGAGACATCTGTTTCAGAAAAGGAAAATTTGCTATGGTTGTCATAGCAACTATCATTCTGTAGGAAAATTATTCCAACAGTTATTTTACAACAGAAAGGCAGAAAATCAGTACATAAAGCAGCATCCAAGAGTGAGTAGAGATTCAATCTTTTTGCATTTGACCTGTAAAAGTTGTCCATACACTTTTAACATAAGGTTAAATATACTGTAAACAATTTCTGTTGCAATGCATTTTTCTCCCTAGAGTCTTTCGCAGAGCAAGCATTCTTTCTGGTAGCAATAATATGGAAGGTAGAATCCTGAGATGCCTTGGTTCCTTTTTGGGAAAGTTGACTTATGAGATTCATAACTTTTATGCTTTGTCATTAATAAGTTTCATAGGTGAAAAAATTCATGGGCATTTAGTATATTAGGTACATCTTTTTAAAAGCACTTATTTTAAGTTGTTGAAATCTTAGTTCTTAATTGAATGAATCATCAATAGCACTTTTTTTAAAAAAAATCACCCAGAGGAAATATTAAATGTCCTTGATATAAGTTTGTAAATACAAAACAAAGATGTTTTTCAGTGAAGAGTCAGAGTTTTCAACTTATTGGTGTCAAACACAGTGAGAAATGAGCAGAAGCTTTGGAAATGTCAAGAAAAAACAACCCTGGAGATTTAAAAATCAAACCTTTCCTAGGCTTCATTTTTTTTCTGCCAGATTTCTGGCACTCTCAAGGTTGTCAGAAGAGAAACAGCAGAATTGCAAATGTGCAAGTTTTAGTGTTTGTTTGAAAAAAAAATGTTCAGGATGCATAGTCTGGCAGATATGAACTCCAGCTACAAAGAACAAGAGGGAAAGGAGAATTTCCCTTCAAATTAAGTAGATGTCTTTTTTCCATAAAGGAAGAAGCATTTTCCAAGAACAGAAAAAGTCTTATGAATTTTAGGACTAAGGATAGCAATAGAGTTATGTATATATTTCTTCAATTTCTTAGGAGCAATACAGATTTTTATTTTCAGTGCCGTGGAAATATTACTGAATAACATTCCCTTTTTAAATATATATATATATATATAAATTGTTCAGCCAATAAAAAAGAACATGTATTTTTAAAGTACAATACAGGATCATATATACTGTCCTGTATTTTTGGAAACAGATGAACATGTCCATTTCATTTAGAAAAATCAGCTTAACTCAAATACATGACAGTATGCTTCTAGATAGAAATTTCTGGCAAGGTCTATATAAAGTATAGATTTTGATAAAGAGGCTCAAAGAATATTTGGGAATCAGTAGAATATTCAATCATTTACTGCAAATGATTGGAATAATATTAATATCGAGATATGAGAGCCAGTTTGGTGTAGTGGGGAAGGTATAAGATTAGAAATAGGTATCAGGTAACAGAGGCTGAGAGTTCTAGTTCTGCCTTGGGCACAAAGCTGTGCTGCCCCACACTCCACACATACCCCCCACATATATGGCAAGAGTTCTACAGGTGTTTATTCAAACCCCTCAAACAGGTCCTCAGAAAGCACCCCTGTTTCACAGGTCCAGATTCCAAGCTCAGCATGGCAAGAGTCACTGGCTGACCGAATGTTACAGGCACGCACAAGGTCCAGGAAAGCAGTCTGAGTCAAACAGGCCAGGATCAGTGGTGGGATTCAAATTATTTTACTACCAGTTATGTAGATGTGGCTTGGTGGGCGTGGCTTGGTGGGCGTGGTGTGGTTTGGTGGGTGTGGCAGAGGAAGCATACTGCAAAATCCCCTATTCCCTCCCCACCCCACTAACCTGCTTTCCAGCTCCGTTCTCCTGTGCAGGGCAACAAAACAAGACCTAGCCGATCATCTGGGACTCGGGAGGCAGAGAATAGATGGGGGCGGGGCCAGTCAGAGGTGGTATTTGCCGGTTCTATGAACTACTCGAAATTTCCGTTACCAGTTCTCCAGAACTGGTCAGAACCTGCTGAATCCCACCTCTGGCCAGGATAAACTGAACTGGGCACATTGCTCTCACAACACTCAAGTCCTCAGGGTGGGGTTAAGCAGGTAGTGCAGTGCAGCCCTTCATGAGAGGCAAGGTTGCCTCCTTATGAATAGTCTAGCTCAGAGGTCTCCAACCTTGGCAACTTTAAGACTTGTGGACTTCAACTCCCAGAATTCCTCAGCCAGCTTTGCCCTAGATCCTTTATCTCATACCCAACTCTCACTGCCTGCCTTTCTGTAGTCCTTCTATCCAGGACATAGCATAGAAGCAATGTTTGAGCAGGGTCTGCAAGATTTCAGCAACAGAGTGGTCAATGTCTGGAATACTCTACCTCAGAGGTCTCCAACCTTGGCAACTTTAAGACTTGTGGACTTGTGGACTTCAACTCCCAGATTCTCCAGCCAGCTTTGCTGGCTGAGGAATTCTGGGAGTTGAAGTCCACAAGTCTTAAAGTTGCAAGGTTGGAGACCTCTGGTCTAGCTGACAGACATTTTGCCTGTCTCCTCTCTGCTCTACGTGGACTCCACCTCCTCCTCATTGTTAACAGGTGGCAGCTGCTCCTGGTCCTGTCTGGAACCTCCTGGCCAACTTGCTGCAGCTGTGGCTCCCTTCCTTAGCTTCAGCCTGTCCCTCATGCAACCCAGCTGAGGCTGCTCCACCAGGCTAGCAGGGATCCAAGCCTGACCAATACTGAGCTCCATACTTTCCTCTGCAGACTCACCCTCACCCTCACCCTCCTTCTCTGAACTCGCATCTAGAGAGCGGGGTGGATCAATGACCAAAGCCAACTGGGTAACCTTAAGCCAGTCACTTCCTTCAGACTTAAGAAGGGGGCAATGGCAAACCAGTTCTGAAAAACCAAGCCAAGAAAACTCTAGGGACAGAGCCATGCAGTTCTAACTCTTAACATTCTTATCTGTTAGTACCCAATGTAGGTTAGATTCCATTTTATGCGAGGCTCCCCTTGAAGTTTAGAAGCTTCTACTACTTCTACATTCAAAATATGAAAATTCTGGCTGACTTCAATAAGTGGAGGGATGAGCTCCAATATTCATTACCTAGCCAAATGTGTGATTTTATATACAAAAGTATAATAGGTTCAGACCCAAACTTTTAGAAGAGTGCCTCCACAATTACAACATAGAACATAGAACAATAGGATTGGTAAGGATGTTAGAGGTCATTTAGACCAACCCCCTTGCCATGGCAGGAAATGCTATATCATTCTGGACAATTGGCCTTATAATCTCTTCTTGAAAGCCTCCAGTGCTGGAGCATCCACAACTTCTGGAGGCAAGCTGTCCAAATGATTAATTATTTTTTACTGTCAGGAAATTTCTCTTTCATTCTAGGTTGGATTTCTCTTTATTGATCTTCCGCCCATTACTTCTTGTCTTAAAGTCTATGACGGAAGTTTGATTTTGTTCAATTACTTGTGGCTGCATTGTGTTGGATTCCAATACAACACGGTCATTCTCCCACACAAGGTTCTTGCAGCTTCAACTCCCTCTACCATTTCATCTCTATTTAGTAAGCATTAAATCCAGTATAGCTGACCCTCTAGTTTCCTCCTCTACATTTTGGATGACAAAGCTAGTTTCATCTAGAACTGTTTGTTCTCCCACTTGGTGCAGAGTTTGTCTCCCAGTTAAAGTCAGGGTAGTTAAAATCCCAGTACCACTATAGTGTGTTCCTGCACAACTTAGCTAACTGATAGGCAAAGAGATAATTTATTTCCTATGCTTGGCTGGGTGGTCTGTAGTATACACCCGTGTCATTCTTTTTTCCTTTCATATCAAACCATATGCATTCAAGGAGGCTATCATCCTTGGTTTTCTGCATTTCTATAGAGGTGTAGCGATTTCTTACATAAAATGCAATTCTTTTGTTAAGTCTGTTTTGTTTGAACAGTTTATATATTTCCAGAAGCACATTGCTTTTGTGAGTTTCATCTCACCAAGTTTTGATAATGGTAACTCTTGTCATACCTACTTTCATGTACTAGAACTTCAAGTTAACTTTGTTTATTCCTCAATCTTTGAGCATCTGAGTTCTTTATGGCAGATTTTGCATTTGCTTCCCGCATCTCCTTCTCTCCTTCCTTCCCGCCATTCTGTACCTCATCGCTTGATTGCTTGTTGCTTGTTTGCTTGTTGTTTGATTGCTTGTTGTTTGATTGGTTGTCTTGGGGTTTACACTTGGGATTAAGTCCTAAATCCTAAAGATTGGTCGCCCTCCCCCTTCAATTTTATTTTAAAGCCTTTCAGATAATAATAATAATAATAATAATAATAATAATAATAATAATAATAATAATAATAATAATATAAAATAATATAAGCTTTTATATTATTTTATAAATCCAATATTAATTAGCCATCTGATGCATCAATTATGAGACAGATCCTTTCTTCATGTCCTTTCCATGAGCAGTTCATGTAATGTCTATAATGGCCATCTCACTGTAGGAGGTTCCAGTGCATAGTATTGAACCATTCAAATGGCCACAGGCATTTTCATATTTGATAGGTGCATTTTTATATTTTAAACCTGTGTTTTTCCATATGAGAAAAGGTCAGAACTTTTAGGGCTCTTTAGTTTGGAAAAAAGCCAATTAGTGATAAACCTTATTAATGCATATAAAACCCTCCATGGCCTGGATAAAGTGGGCAAGGATGCATTTTCTGCCTTTCTCCAGATAGGACTATAGCACCAAGGTTTATCCAATGAAGCTGCTTGAAAAGAGGGAAAGAAGAGAGATAGGAATCACTTCTTCCCCCAAGGTAAAACTAAAATAGAATGAATTCCTTCAAGATCAGTGTCAGTAACGTCACTCCTGATGGTCACTCATATCCTAATTACCTTACAGTTGGACTACTGCAATGTGCTGTCCATGGGGCTGTTCTGACCTGGGCTTCCCCAACAGCACGAAGCTGACTCCTCGTCCTGATAAACTCCTTTTATTTAGTTTACGGTGAATTCCTCTCCAGCAAAGTCCTGGCCAACAGTCTTTTAAGATATTTCACAATTACAGACCTTTATTAGTCTTGGAGAGTTGCCAGGCAGATATCTTTCAGATGCCACACTGTAGCAGACAATACTTGGCAAGAATGCGGGAACAGTTCTTCACCAAAATGAATAAATTGTCTGCTGCAAAACCACACTCTCCTTTCGCTCCTCTTTTATTCCCTGTGGGAGGGGCCATTCACCATCCACCTGTGGCTTTACTCCCAAGTTGACCCTTGTTACTTAGCTGTTCCCTTCTTCTGGCACCTCTGTGCATGCACACATTGGGAACAGGCTCCAGCTGTTCTTCTGCCTCACTGATGTCCGACTTTGAAGGCAGGTGATAACTGTCAGGCCGCCCTGGCCTCATCTCTTCCTCTGATGCAGAGCACTCGTCAAAGCCTTCCCCAGAATCAAGGACTGGCCCGTGTTCCTCCCCAACCTCCTCACGGTCCGAATCTGTTGCCAGCTCTGCTGGTGTCATGCCCCTGGTGGAGACTGACTCTGAGGGAGAGGAGGAACAGCCAACAGGGAGTGGAAAGGTGGCTCCAGAGGCTGTGGAGGAGGCTGGGGAAGGGCAGAGGCTGGCTGGGCAGTCAGAGGAGGACCCAGGCCCATCCCCTCTCCATCCTAGGGCACGCAGGGAGGAGAGGATAAGGGAGAGATGTGTCTGCCACTCCCTTGACTGGAGCTAGTTGCTATATTTGGGCATCCCTAGTGGTTCCTTCCCTGGGTCTCTCTGTCGTTTTCCAGCTGAGTCTGGCTTCTGGGTCTGGTTAGTCTTGGGCAAGCATGTCTATAGTATCCTTCACTCCCGCAGTTAGAGCCAACCACTGGCCTTGCTGACCTCATGGCTGAGGCTGGGAGACCTCCCTCTCCTTCAGCCACCTCTGTCAGGACTCTGCTTGGAGTTTGAGTGACCTTTGCTGCCCACAAGGTTATGACCTCCGTCATTTAGCCACCCACCCCCTGGATAAAAGCAAGCCACCTTCTCTTGAAGATCCCCAAGGAAGTTCACTGCAGATTATGTTTTGAGGGCCATTTACCTAAATAACTGCTGTGGTTGTGTGTGCTCTTCTGTACGAAACGGTGGCCTGCACACAACTAGACACATGTTGCCTCTCTGAAATAATTTTCTTCTTCCTTTCTAATCCTGTCTTCCAGATTGCAAACTCCTCATCTCATTGCTTGAAAGGCAATACCCTGCAACAGGGTGATCCCAGCAGGGTATAATTTTAAGAAGTTAAAACTGTGTCTTTAATGCTGCAGTCAAATCTCTGTTTTTTAATCACCGCACGTGAGACATAGAAAAAACAGGCACAATCACAATCACACAGTCACAGCCACCATCTTGACTTTTTTAAAAAAAGTTAATTGAATAATGGAACAAAATAAGAGAGTTGGAAAAGGCTTGGAGGTTTTCTAGTCCAGGGGTCCATGGACCAGCGCTGGTCCACGGCATGCTAGAAACTGGGCGACACAAACAAGCTAAACCCCATTCGTGGGATGCAAGCAGCACACAAAACCACATGCCTTCCGGTCCATGGAAAAACCTCTCTCCACGGAACTGGACCCCAGTGCCCAAAAGGTTGGGGCCCTATTTTCTAGTCCAACACCCTGCTCAGGCAGGAAACCCTGACCTATAGCATTTTCAGACAAATATCTCAGCCCCTAAGATATTAGGGCACTGCTATGAGGTCCCCTCAAGTCCTTCTTTCCATTAAACAATTATATCCTGAGGACATTCCTGCTTTGAACCACATATCAAGAGGCACCAGCTTACAAGCTTCATGCAAAGAATGATGTGGCCAAAGTCTAGAAATCCTGTTTGTTGGACTGTTGGAAGAAAGTAGATGGTGACAACATACTTGCTCAAAGGACACAGGATTAGAATGGAATGGAATGGAATGGAATGGAATAGAATAGAATAGAATAGAATAGAATAGAATAGAATAGAATAGAATAGAATAGAATAGAATGGAATAGAATAGAATAGAATAGAATAGAATAGAATAGAATAGAATAGAATAGAATAGAATAGAAAATATGAAATGGAATAGAATGGAATAGAATAGAATAGCAGAGTTGGAGGTCTTCTAGTCCAACCCCCTGCTTAGGCAGGAAACCCTACACCACTTCAGGCAAATGGTTATCCAACCTCTTCTTAAAAGCTTCCAGTGTTGGAGCATTTACAACTTCTGGAGGCAAGTTGTTCCACTGATTAATTGTTCTAACTGTCAGGAAATTTCTCCTTAGTTCTAGGTTGCTTCTCTCCTTGATTAGTTTCCACCCATTGCTTCTTGTCCCGCCCTCAGGTGCTTTGGAGAATAGCTTGACTCCCTCTTCTTTGTGGCAGCCCCTGAGATACTGGAACACTGCTATCATGTCTCCCCTAGTCCTTCTTTTCATCAAATAAACATACTCAGTTCCAGCTACTATTGATTATATGTTTTAGCCTGCAGTCCCCTAATCATCTTTGTTGCTCTTCTCTGCACTCTTTCTAGAGCCTCAAGGTTAGGAAGGAGAGAGACATGCATGTTTTGTTCTTCCTTCCCCTAAAACTGCTTAGTAACAGAAGAGCGGGATATTATTATTTTCTTCTACTGCTAAATTAACTGTATTAATTGCACCAGTATTAACTGCCTGTGTAGAAATGCCCACTGCTTTTTCTGTCCATAGTATTAAAAAAGGTGATTTAATTTGTGGGTTAGAAGCATATATATCTGATCTCCATAAGCATCTCATTCTGATACTCAGATGAGGAAGACTTGGACATGGTAGGGAGAACAACTATAGGGAAATAAATAAATCTTGGGGAGGGAGAGAAAGATCCTTGAGGAAGTTAGCTTTTAAAAAACAGGAAAGGACAATTTTTAAAGATTTCTACATTCAACTGTCCCAGTAAATTCTTGTCTTAGATGACACGGATTCTCTCTGAAAAATAGTTTGTATTCAAAATAGCTCTTGGTGTGCATATTTTTACATATGTTTAAGTTTGTGTGTAATCTTGATAGAATTTCAAAGGTACACATTTAAAAATCAGAAAAAGGGCAGATAAACATAATTTTCTGAAAATGCTATTAATGCATCGGTACTACGGAAACTGTCATTACAGCTTTGAGGGCGGTTTCTTTGGATTTTGTCAAGCGATATACAAGGAATAGTTCAAAAGACTTTCAAAGAATTGTCTTTTTTTTTTTAATGCAGAAAAGGAGTGGTTTCAGGCTACTCCAAAGAAGCATCTCTGAAGAACGAGTAGCTGATATTTAACAGTCTTCAAGCTGCACTTATTATAAAGCTTATAAAATCGTACCAGCCTTTCATTCTTTCCTTATGGGACAGAACAAAAGCATCAGGCTGTTAGCTAGATATGACAACCAACACATTCAATATTTGATACAGTTTTTATTATTAACATCCTGGCCCTTGATGTAATGAACACTACATCAAAATAGAAACTGCAAGAACGAAAGATTTGAATGTGAAAAATGAGAGTGATAGATCTCATAGCAGGAGAATGTGGCACATATTAATTTACCAAAACTATTAATGATACATTTCAAATTTTGTAATCTAGAGCAGGGGTGTCAAACTCAATTTCATTGAGGGCTGCGTCAGGGCTGGGGTTGACCTCAGGGACCCGGGCGGGTGTGGTCGACTGGGTGGGTGTGGCTAGTTTGACACCACTCCCCAAACTGCTGGCATGTTTCCTCTTTGCATTGGATAGACTGGGCCAAGGCCAGGCTGGACCGATCTTTCCATTCGCATTGGGTAGACCAGGATGGCTCTGTGGGTCGGATCCAACCACATTGCAGGCTGGGTCTGGCCCGCAGGCCTTGAGTTTGACACCCCTGATACAGAGGTGGTATTCAGCAGGTTCTGACCAGTTCCGGAGAACCGGCAGTGGAAATTTTGGGTAGTTTGGAGAACCGGCAAATACCACCTCTTGACTGGTCCCGCCCCCATCTATTCTTTGCTTCCCATTGAGTCCCAGCTGATCGGCTGGGTCTTCCTTGGTTGCCCTGCACAGGAGAATGGAGCTGGAAAGCAGGTTAGTGGGGTGGGGAGGGAATAGAGATTTTACAGTATCCTTCCCCTGCCATGCCAACCAAGCCACGCCCACCAAGCCACAGCCACAGAACCGGTAGTAAAAAAAATTGAATCCCACCATTGCCCTGATCCAAAGGTTAAAAAGGATCAGCCCAACAATTTTCTTGGATCTGATACAATCCAACAACTTGGACTGGAAATAATATATTCCAGTCAGGTTAAGAATGTGCCCCTTCCCAGCCTGCAACTGGATGGATATTCAGATAGCGTTATCTTACTTAGCAGTGTATTTCACACCTAGATTGGGGGGACTGGCAAAAAAAGGTCTACCTGCCCCCCCAACTCTGTTCCACACACTCTTTGCTCAACCAGAGCAGGTGGCTTTTTTTTTTTTGTGAGAGGGTCTTCTGCAGATCCTAATTGTAAATGTAGTCAGAAGGTCTGCCCTGACACGATTTCCCTTATTAAAGTTCAGTGGAACAGGCTATTTACCAGGAAAGCTGTGCAGTTCATTAAACATCCTAAATGAAAGTATCCACTTTTAATAGGTCAGTTAACTAAGGAATACCAGAACAACTGATTAATTGAGAGTAGACATCTAAATTGTGGATTACTTTGTATATAATTTATGAACACATTTTGGTTTTTAATATTTCTTTCTGAAAAGCAGAGGTATGGAATTCTTTTATATTGTTAGTCCTTGTTTTGCTTCTTTTACAGGGAATTGCTGCTAAATAATTACTATGTAATAGACCAAGTCATTGTAATTAAAAGAGTGATAAAATACATGTAAATTTAAGGCATCTTGCATTTTATCTTTTATGAGTATAAAAATATTTTGAGTCTTGCCTACTTCATTTGCTGCTGCTGCTTCTTCTTCCATGTCTAGATCAAGAATGAGGCCACTTTCTTGGCTTTGTCG
Organism: Notechis scutatus; assembly: GCF_049901735.1. Taxonomy (NCBI): domain Eukaryota; kingdom Metazoa; phylum Chordata; class Lepidosauria; order Squamata; family Elapidae; genus Notechis; species Notechis scutatus. The sequence continues at coordinate 20,857,022 of NC_142014.1, forward strand.
TTGGCCAAAAATAAGTCATTATCGGTACAGGTTTCTGGTAGTAGCTAACATACCGGCAGATGGGTCAGGCTCTGAATCTCTCCACATTCATTCTCCACAATTTATTTGCTGGTGCGCTGCTTTCATATTAAATGAGTCATAGATCCACAAATTCTATGCTAATATTCTTCTTCTATTACAGTATGATAGGTGGCTAGTATGAGGCCATTGTTCTGACCAAGGCTTCCTGAGACCATAATAAGCACACCCTTAGTCCAAACAACTCTTGTTTTATTTCAATGCTGGGAATTCTGTTCATTCCCAGCCCCTAATGAGTCCCAAACAGTCTCTCGAGATAAGCACCCACCTTTATCTCCTTTGAATTGCTGTCAACAACTAAGGTGCCAAATTAACTGTAAAAAAAAATCCGTACAAAGTCCACACAGAGCTTCAAGGTTTAATCGGAACAGAGCAAATGACTTTGCTTCCTGCAAAGGTTTCTCTACCTTTGCACCTTCTTTATACCTTAGGGGAGGGGCAATCACCTCCAAGACTTACTCCCAAGTTGCCTTTTTTGTCTCAGCTGTTCTTGCCTTCTGGCAGCTCTGCGCACATGCGCACTGGGAACAGGCTCCCCTTGTTCCTCTGCCTCGCTGCTGTCAGATTTTGGAGGCTCCGGAGTCAGCACACGACTCCCAGATGGTCCTGTCCTCATCTCTGCATCTGACGTAGGACCCTTGTCCGAGTCCTCACCAGACTCCCGGACTGGTCCCCGTTCTTCCCCACTGTCCGATTCTGCTGCCGTCTGCACAGGCTGCAGGCGAACCACAACAGCCATTAAGTAGGTTTGCATTAATAGAGCAGCCACATTCAGAAAGGAAATATGAATTCCACATTATGAAAAAAAAAAAAAGTAAAACTGTCTGTCAAAATTGCTCTGTCAGTGGGCAAGATATAATTCATTTGATTAAAGCACACCTTGCATTCTTTGGGGCAGGGGTTCAAAACATGCCATCAAAACATCAGCCCCTTATATGTGTCAATGCTAAAAGGGGCTGGGCTGCTTTGGGATTTTGACGAATTGAATGGTAATTATTATGCAATTGATATAGTCCATTACTAGATGAATCTATTCCAAAATTAACACCATGGTATTACAACTTCCTTTTGGTGCTTTCCAAATATTATATTTTCCTAGTTCTTTTTTTTAAAAAAAAAAAAAGGCAAAAAGGGAAAAAAATAAAACAAACAGGTAGACATGTAAACAGCTTTACAAAGATCATAAGAAAAAAGTTAATACAGGTAGCCCTCTACTTACAAGAGTTCATTTAGTGATCATTCAAAATTACAACGGCACTGAAAATTATGACTTATGACCGTTTTTCATAGTTATGACCAGGGGTGGGATTCAACCAGTATTACTACCGGTTCGGTGACCACGTTTTGCTGCATGCGCGATTTGCTACGTTTTGCTGTGCCCGCGTGTAAAAAACCTTAAGCTGTGCCACCCGGACAGCTGAAAAGCGCTGCGTGCAGGTGTGCAGCATTTGAAAAGCCTCTTTTTTCCTGCTTTTTCAACCTCAGCTGTGCCGTGCAAAGCAGCTGAGGTTGAAAAAGCAGGAAATAAAGGACAGGTAAGAGCCCAGGTGGGCCAAACAGCAGCAAACACAGAACCGGTTCGGTGTCTGCTGCTCTTCAGAGCTACTGGTTCTATAGAGCCAGGCAGAACCGGTAGCATCCCACCCCTGGTTACGATCCTATGATCATGAGATCAAAACTCAGATGCATGGAAACTGGTCCATATTTATGACCTTTACTGTGCCCCGGGGTCATGTAATCCTCTTTTGCAACCTTCTGACAAGCAAAGTCAATGGGAAAAGCCACATTCACAACAACCAGGTTACTAACTTATCAACTGCAGTGATCCACTTAACGACTGTGGCAAAAAAAAGTTGTAAAATGGGGCAAGATTCACTTAACAAATGTCTCCCTGAACAACATAAGTGTTGAGCTCAATTGTGGTCATAAGTTGAGGACTGCCTGTACCTCTTGTGTTAAGTGTCTGCATCGATTCTCCTGCGTGTTTCAGGTTAGGCCCTTATCATGCACAAATGCTTCCGTCCAGGAGACAAGACTCTTCACAGGTATTTTGCAGGATGGAACTCACTTTAATAAAGAGATTATCCAAAGACAATAGGAGAATAAATGCAGGCATCCCAAACCAGGCATTTTGCAGTATTTTAGCGGTAGTTTGTATTGGCTCAAGCATGCTAAAATTAGTAAAAGCATAATATTCGTTGCTTATTAATGAATATTCTCTGAAAATAGATACGGTAAAAAAAAAATTCAGATTACATGGGTGTCCATGCATTATAAATAAACTCAGAATTGCAGTGGCACATGCATGCCTCTGTAACATTTGAGTGGAGCTATTAGACACATTGGCTGTGTGGATTCAGGCAGGGGTGGGCTGCTGGGGGTTCGCAGGGGTTCGGGAGAACCCCCTAGCTAAGATTCTGTGCAATTCAGAGAACCCCAAATCCCACTCCTGGCTGGCCCCGCCCACCCCCACCCCTCTCCTCCCAGGAGTCCCTACACGACCCGGTTTGAATGCAGGTAAGTACAGGGTGCACGCGGAGGCTCAGGGAGGGTGAAAAATGGGTCTCCTGGAAGTTCGGGAAGGCCAGAAATGGGCCCGTTTCCAGTTTCCAGAGAGCCTCCGGGGCCCGGGGAGGCCATTTCCGCCTTCCTGGAGGCTCGTGGAAAGCCTCCGGAGCCTGGGGAGGGCAAAAATCTCCCCCCCCCCCCAGCTGTGGTGCAGGAGGCTGATTAGGCCACACCCACCATGGCCACGCCTACCCAGCAACCGGGCAGAGAACCCTTTGCTAACATTTTTGAAGCCCACCCCTGGCTGTGTGGATTCAGGGCCTTCTCCTCTTGTCCTGGAGTTTAGCTGGCTAACCACAGTATGTGTGAAGCACTGAAGACTATCTCCTCCTTTCTTGGCAGGCAACCTTGGTTTTATGGCTGGGGCTTTAATCTTCCACGAGGCCAAGCGCTCTTAGAGAAATGGAACCTAATTCCAGATGGAATAGACATTCTTATTACACATGGACCACCTCTTGGTAAGAAAACACTGGAAAATGCTTCTCTGATTCAGTTTATATGTCTCTGCTGTGTCCTTGGGGACAAATAACAATTCTGAGTCTTTGCTTTTTCCATGCAGCTCTTCAGATGTAAATTGGTGTGTTTCTGGGGTGCTTTTTGCTGAAATACACTGGTAGCCCATGTCTGCTTATTGCCATGACATTAGTAAACTCTCTCAATAGAATTGGCCTTCGTTAATCCTTGGGAATAAAATAATTCAAAGTTAAAGTTAAGTTAAATTTGCATTGCAAATATTTAAAATGCATCTCTTTGCAAGTGAACACCATATCTCCCAACTCAAAGTTTCTACAAGTTAATTATCATATTTCTCAAGTTATCAGGGCACCATTAGATACCGTCCAGGGCATTCACAGCCAGTGGTAGGCATAAGATGGCAGCCATAATTAGTGTCTGAAGCTTTGACTCTTTTACGTGCAACATGGCTGGGGCTTCAGACCAGCTATTATCTTAACTTTTTTTTATACTCCACACTGCAGATGCCCCTAGATCAGGGGTCCCCAAACTCAGCAACTTTAAGACTTGTGGACTTCAACTCCCAGAATTCCTCAGCCAACATAGCTCCACAAGTCTTAAAGTTGCCATGTTTGGAGATCTCTGCCCTAGATCCTTTATCTCATACCCAACTCTCACTGCCTGCCTTTCTGTAGTCCTTCTCTCCAGGACATAGCACAGAAGCAATGTTTGAGCAGGGTCTGCAAGATTTCAGCAACAGATTGGTCAATGTCTGGAATACTCTACCTCAGAGGTCTCCAACCTTGGCAACTTTAAGACTTGTGGACTTTCAACTCCCAGAATTCTCCAGCCAGCTTTGCTGGCTGGAGAATTCTGGGAGTTGAAGTCCACAAGTCTTAAAGTTGCCAAGGTTGGAGACCTCTACCTGACTCTGTGGTTTCTTCCCCAAACCCCAAAAACTTTAACCTTAAACTGTCTACTATTGACTTCACCCCTTTCCTAAGAGGTCTGTAGGGGGCATGCATAAGCGCACCAATGTGCCTTCCGTCCCTGTCCTATTGTTTCTTTTTCTTATATGTACCCATTTCATGTATTCATAACTATGTATATACTTATACCTATTATCTTGTAAGCGATTGACAAATCAAATCAAATAAATAAAATAAATAACTTGGGACACTACACATCCTCTTCCCAACCTGTTTTCCTTGTGACCTTCTGGGAGTATCAACCTGGTGTCTTACTTTCCATCTTTAATCTGCTGCTGCTTTGTGTACAAAAGAGTTAAAAATTGGGAGCTCATTGTCCACAAGGTTGTTTCCAGGGCCCATTGGAAATTCTGCACCTTTTGATAGAATACAGATAGATATGTATATTGTTGCCTGTTGCTAATGTTCTTCTTGCCTCGCTTTTGTCCTGTTTTGCCAGTTATTTGCTTTTGATGTTTACTGATGTTTATTAAAGAAATATTGAGCTACACTTTGCTATATAGTCCATATGTGTGGTGTGCCCGTATCTGATCCGAATACGATATTTGAATAGGTGTGTGCCAGGTACAAACTAAAGAGGAAATTAGCCACTATAATTTTCCAACAAAATCTAACTTGGAACCTACCTATTTGATTGTTGGCAACAGTGATTTATACTTTTCTGGTAGTTGCAGATTACTGTTTACTCAAATGTTAAAAGAAGGGAAAGAAAAGAATATTTAAGGCAGTCTCCTTAGTGTTCGCTAGGTATAATAAATTATTCTTAGTTTGTGTAATCAGGTGTACATAATAAGTTGCAAACATATGGGAAAGCTTCAGAAGGTTGACGTTGCATGCAGAGAAAAACATGTTCAACATAAATAACGCTTAATTTAATGAAGAAGTTAATTTCATGGATTTTAGTTTGCAAAATTTTCGAAGTGGAAATACTTTTTGCCTTTATATACCACCTCATTTGCAATTGATTATTTCCAGTCGTGTGACAACAACTTGAATTTCAGTCTTTCTTTGCTTGAGCAAAGTTTTGCAAAAGCAGAAGCTGACAAATTGCCGACAATACGATGTCCATGAGAATCTATGTGAATTCTTGTGCAAGTGCTCCATATGCTATGGCTAAGGATCACTAGTTAATAGTGGTGCAAGAACATAAAACAAGGAGAAGAAAAAGACCCAGCACATGGTGCAACCAGGTGGTTGCTAGATGAACGAAATGTGAACAGAAAGGCAAACCAGAAGGGTGATTCGGAAAAGAAGACAGAGGGATTTTTAAAAGATGAAAGAGGAATGAAGGAGACAATTCATTCTCTCAACTGAACAATTCATACAGGTTCCCACCAGATCAGCCATAGCAGTCTGGATTGAAGGGGAAGGGATTGGGTCATGAGGCCTGTTATTATGAAAGCCCCCTGAACAGTGGTGGGATACAAAAATTTTTACTACCGGTTCTGTGGGCATGGCTTGGTGGGCATGGCAGGGGAAGGATACTGTTACATATTGGCAAAAAAAATCAGAAAATAAAATACAAGCTGAATAGTCAAGATCTTGTTGATGACCCAAGCTCTGTAAAGGACCTTGGAATACTCACCTCTAATGATCTAAGTGCTAGATCCCACTGCAACTACATAGCCAAAAAGGCATTAAGAATTGTTAACCTAATCCTACGTAGCTTTTTCTCTGGTAATATCACACTACTAACCAGAGCATACAAAACATTTGCTAGACCAATACTCGAATACAGTTCATCAGTCTGGAACCCACATTACGTATCTGATATTAGCACAATTGAGAAAGTCCAGAAATATTTCACAAGAAGAGTTCTCACTCCTCTACTCGTTGTAGAATACCTTATGCCACCAGACTTGAAATTCTAGAACTTGAAAACCTTGAATTACGCCGTCTTCGGTCTGACTTAAGCATGGTATATAAAATCATACATTGCAATGTCCTACCTGTCAATGAATACTTCAGCTTCAACCATAACAACACAAGAGCACACAATAGATACAAACTCAAAGTAAACCGCACCAAACTTGATTGCAGGAAATACGACTTCAGCAATAGAGTGGTCAATGTCTGGAATACTCTACCCGACTCTGTAGTTTCTTCCCCAAACCCCAAAAACTTTAACCTTAGACTGTCTACTATTGACCTCACCCCTTTCCTAAGAGGTCTGTAGGGGCGTGCATAAGCGCACCAACGTGCCTACCGTCCCTGTCCTATTGTTTCTCTTATTCTTCTTTTATTTTTCTTATATGTACCCATTTCATGTATTCACAACTATGTATACACTTATACTTATTATCTTGTAAACAATTGGCAAATCAAATAAATAAATAAATAAAATAAATAAAATCTCCAATCAGAGGTTTGCCAGTTCTCCAAACTACTCAAAATTTCCACTACCGGTTCTCCAGAACTGGTCAGAACCTGCTGAATACCACCTCTACCCCTGAAAGTAAGAAGATGCAACTTCTTTGGAAGTGCCATCAGTCAGAAGAAGCATCTAGCCTCTCCAAGTCCCTTAAAGCCTGTGAAGACATCCTCCTCACTAACAAATTCTTTATAACTCAAAGGCTTCTATAGATGGTTCTTCTTCAAGTAATTCCCTGAATCACTGGGGCAAACAGATCCTAGAACGTCATATTTCTGGTATGGTGATCCTGGGCTAGCATAATGCTTAACAGGTTATTGAATAGGTTATCACCTGATTGGGTTCAGTCTTCTAATGCAGGGGTCTCCAAGCTTGGCAACTTGTGGACTTCAACTCCCAGAATTCCTCAGCCAGCAAAGCTGGGAGTTGAAGTCCACAAGTTAACAGATAATCAGAGTTGGAAGGGACCTTATAGGTCATCTAGTCTAACCTCCCACCCAAGCCGGAGACCCTACACCATTTCTGACAGATGGCAGTCCAATCTCTTCTTGAAAGTCTCAAGTGATGATGTTCCCACAACTTCCGAGGGCAACTTCTGTTCCATGGGTTGATTGTTCTCACTGTCGGAAAGTTTCTTCTTATTTCCAGGTTAAATCTCTCCTTGTTCAGTTCCCATCCATTATTCTTTGTCTGGCCTTCAGGGGCTTTAGAAAATAGCTTGACCCCTTCCTCTTCTCTGTGGCAGCCCCTCAAATATTGGAAGACCGCTATCATGTCTCCCCTGGTCCTTCTCTTTACTAGACTAGCCAAGCCCAGTTCCTGCAATCATTCCTAGTCTTAAAGTTGCCAAGGTTGGAGACCCCTATTCTAATGAGTGAATTTAGGAACTTGTAGATAAAGTAGAAGTAGACCTATCTGTTGTGGGAATCAGATAATCGAGGTCAAAAAAGTGCTTTTTCAAGAGGTAACTGGACTTTCTGGTTTTTCTTTGAAGATGTTTCGCTTCTAATCCAAACAGCTTCTTCAGCTCTGACTGTTGAGGAATGGAAGGATTTATACTCCTTGCAGACAGCTGGACATTTGCATTCTTTTAGCGAGTTAAGGCCACCTGGAGATTTGTCTGTGTTGTCAAGATCACCTTAGTTGTGCAAATAGGTGTGGAGTCTTCTTGGAACTGTTGAAAGGACTCTGTTGTAGACCAGGGGTGTCAAACTGGTGGATGTATCACGCGCAGGCCATGCCCACCCCACAAAGGGATAAAATGTCGCAATACATCACGTGACAGCAATGTGACACGGCAAGTTTGACACCCGTGTTGTAGACTGTAGATAGATGATGTCATATCCCTGCCTCTATTGACAGAGGGCTGTTCAACTTTGACATAGATGGCCTCTTTGACCCCTCTTTCAAACCAGCGGTCCTCTCTGTCCAAAATGTGGAGTTTGCTATCTTCAAAAGAGTGGCCTGTGTCTTTTAAATGCAGATGGACTGCTGAATCTGGTCCTGGTGGGTTTGATGCCTCTTGAAAAAACACCTTTGGGACAACCATGACCTGGATGACTAAGAATCTCCATAGACACATAATCGAGGACATTTTCCTGGTAACATCGAACTGTTCCTAGCAGAAGGGCTAAATTGTTCATTCACAAAGAGCCACATGGCTTCTCTGTATAAAACAAATGCCACCAGGTCCCATCCTGAGCTTGGAGGCTCCCATAATTGCAACTTTCCTGGCGGGATGAAGCAGCTTCTTCTTTCCATCCAGCATCCTTACAAGTCAAATGCTTTTCATGCTGTTCATTTCCACGAGGGGAGATGCCCTTATAAAACTCCATCCCTTTCCACTGCCACCCCATCTTTCCTATGGCAGACAAACACTCAAGTTGCACAGAACAGAGATGCTAGTCTCTTAGTGAGCCACATGTGGAAATAGATATCTGCCATCTGCCAGATAGGGCATTTCAACCTTGCACACTATGAAGAGCTTATGAAACTACAGAGAGCATTCGTTGGCCTGACATCAAAGAGAAACACGGAACTACTATAAAAGTTAAAGAGACAGAAAGAGGAAGATGGGTTGGTTTAAGCAACTGAAGGCAATTTTAGAGTTAGATGCAGGAACAATTTGACTGTCTGTGCTATTTACTCAAGCTGGGTCTGTGGCCTTACCTGACACATGGTTCATGAAAGGTGTCTGATGGCCATTCAGGTTGGATACATTCTGAATGATACCCTAAGACAAGGGCCTTCAAACTTGGCAAGTTTAAGATTTGTGGACTTCAATTCCCAGAATTCTTGAGCTAACATGACTGGAGGAGGAATTCTGGGAGTTGAAGTCCACGTCTTAAAGTTTGAAGACCCCTGCACTAAGACCTTCAATCATTGCCCTACCTAACAAACCCTCAATCTCACAGAAAATCAGAGTTTGGCTTCTGTAATGCAGCAGCAAGTTCTTAAAATGAGCAAAATTAAGGTACTTGTTAGAGGAATTTATTCGCACCATGGAACACTTTGCTAATTTTCACGTAAAACAAGTGTTCAGTTCTGTTTATCTGAGTTAAATACATGTAATTACAGTTCCCAATATCCAGCTGAACTTTCCTTAGCTAGAGAATTCAATCTTCACTTTAAATTCAGTAATTTTCACCCCAGCAAGCTTATCATAACTAGGAAGAAATGGAAACGGAAGAAATCGCAGTTGCCCTTTTCTTCCTCCAGCTTCTGGAATAATTCACTTATTTGTCAAGGACTATTTCCAGGACTGTCCTGGGGCGAGGGTGGTGAGGGGTGCAGCATGTGAAAACTTTCCAGTACCACTACATGACTGAGGCCCCACTCCTTTTTTGTACATTGTTGATCACATTGTTATGGGAGTGGTGCAGTGGCCGAGAGGTGGAGCTCTCGGCTCACAATCAGGCACCTGTGAGTTTAATCGTAGGAAGAGGCAGATATTTCTCTCTCTGGGCACAATAAGAATATATCTGCTGAACAAAACTCCACATTGGCGACAGGAAGGGCATCCGGCCATTAAACACTCTGCTAGCTCCATTCAATTGCCCAGACTCCACTGCACAAGAGGTCATTAAAAGACGATGATGATGATTGTTATGGCTGGCATCTTGACTTTTTGACCCTTCACCTCACAGACCCGTTCATATCCCACCTGGAAGTGTGTTGAAGCTGGATTCTGCCATTTGTGTGAAGCTTCATTATTCTCTCAGAATGCATCATCTTGATTTCTTCAGCCATTATCCCCAGTCAGAGCTCCACATGAAAAGAGCTACTGAAGCCATTGAGTTCAACCTATTGTTCTGTGCAGAAATCCATATTCAACCAATGGAAGACTTGCAACCTCTACTTGAATGTGATTTAATGAATGGGAGCTCACCAACTCCCACAGCTTTCGTCCATATCTGTTGTGGTCAGCTGGCAGTAGGTGCAGACGGCTGAGGAGAGCAAGGACTCAGATGAGGGGCCAGGACCATTAGGAAGTGGACTGCTGCCTTCAGAGATTGTGGGGGCTGGCAGCAGCGATGAGGAGGAGCCCGTGCCAAGTGTGCGTGCACGCAGGATTGCTCGCAGGAAAGAGCAGCTGCAACAGCATGGGCGACTCAGGAGTAAGGCTGCAAGGTAATGGCCCTCCTTCAAGAAGATAAAAGCCAGCTGTGAAGCAAACTTTTTTGCAGGAAGCAAAGACGTTTTGAAACTCAGCCTCGTGGACATTACAGTATCTTAATTTGGTATTTGAAGACGCTTGTGTTGTGAAATATCTGTGATTCTTGGAAGTCTCGTACAGTTTTGGCAAGATTTGTGCTTATCAAAGTTAATTAGTTTGCAGCAGTCTTTTAACTGGGGATTCGTAAGACTCATTAAAAGGTTTCTGTTCCCTTTGGTTATTGTTTGTCTTATTGGAAAAGGGTTTGGGTCAGAACAATATCTGAACTTCTCCTGCTGTGAAAAAACCTAACACTGAACCAGAATCTGCCTTCTGTGGGTTGAAGATCACTGACCAGCATCCATCTTTTTCAGGCAACATAGACAGCTGGAATTTTAAAAATAATATCATATCATGTTTTCTTCAGTCCCCTGTTCTCAAGGTTACTATCCTCCGTTCTTTGTGATACCTCATCTCAATTCTGTCATATTCATTGTGATACCTTCATCTCCAGTAGTTTGGACATCCCCATTACTAATTCAGTTTTTATGAATGCTCTGAATTGGGTCCTCTCCTCAAGGTGAATTCTGAGAAATGTTTGTGGGATCCTCTGATTGTATATCTGATACCTGTACAATTAGCACAGGGCCTCCCCAAGGCTGTGTGCTCTTTCCACTTCTCTTCTCCCTATATACCAATGATTGCATCTCAAACAATCCATCTGTTAAACTAGCAATGATTGGTCTCATTCAAGACAACGATGAATCCACATACAGATGGGAAATTGAACAACTTGCCTCGTGGTGTGATCGGAACAATCTGGAACTGAACACACTCAAAATCATAGAAATGGTGATAGACTTTAGGAGAAACACTCCCATACTACCACCTCTTATAATTCTAGACAACATGGTATCAACAGTAGAGACCTTCAAATTTCTAGGTTCTATCATATCTCAAAACCTAAAATGGACACCTAACATCAAAAATGTCATCAAAAAAGCACAACGAAGAATGTTCTTTCTGCACCAACTCAGAAAGCTCAAACTGCCCAAGGAGCTGCTGATCCAGTTCTACAGAGGAATGATTGAGTCTGTCATCTGCACCTCTATAACTGTATGGTTTGGTTCTGCAACCCAATAGGACAGACACAGACTTCAGAGGGTAATTAGGACTGCAGAAAAAACAATTACTACCAACCTGCCTTTCATTAAGGGCCTCTATACTGCACAAGTCAAAAAGAGGGCTGTGAAAATATCTACAGACCCCTCACATCCTGGACATAAACTGTTTCAACTCCTTACCCAAAACATTGCTTTAGAGCACTGCACACCAGAACAACTAGACACAAGAACAGTTTTTTCCCAAACACCATCACTCTGCTAAACAAATAATTCCCTCAACCCTGTCCAACTATTTACTAAGTCTGCATTACTATTACTATTAATCTTCTCATCATTCCTATCACCCATCTCCTCCCACTTGTGACTGTATGACTGTAACTTTGTCGCTTGTATCCTTATTATGATTTATATTGACTGTTTCCTAGTATGATTTGATTGCTTATATATACCCTATGACTATCATTAAGTGTTGTACCTTATGATTCTTGACGAATGTTTGTTTTCTTTTTATGTACACTGAGAGCATATGCACCAAGACAAATTCTTTGTGTGTCTAATCACACTTGGCCAATAAAGAATTCATTAATTCATTCATTTATTCTCTCAGGGGCAAATATTCAATAAGTTAATGGTAAAGCATCCCGTGTATTAAATATGAGTCACAAGCTTTGTCTTGTGAATTAGAATGATTATTTAAAGTTGGGTATAATGTGCCTCTTAGCAAATACAAGATATGCCTTAAACTAACTTCTCAGAGACATAGCAGATCTTGAAAACAAGAGGGTTTCCTGCTTCTCCAGGCCAGAGAGAACTTGAATATGTGGCTGTTTTTCAAATTGGACCCTCTGTCTCAAAATGGAAGCTTTCTGCCTCAATGGGAATTCTCTTACAAGTTTCAAGATATGCCTTAAGGCAGAGGTGTCCAAATCGATTTCATTGAGGGCCACATCAGGCTTGAATTTGACCTCGGGGAACTGGGTGGGCGTGGCCAGGATGGGTGTGGCCAGCTCAACATCACTGGTGTCAGGGGCACCTGTGGTGGCTTGAGCACTCTGCCAGCGAAAATGGAACTTGGGAGGGCTGTGCGTGGCCGTCCCGAGCTCCGTTTTAGCTGGCAGAGGGCTGCAGGAGGCCATCCGAAGCCGAAAATGGAGCTCGGGGGCAGGCGGGACCACACGCAGCCCTCCTGAGCTCCATTTTCTCTGGCAGAGGCACTGCAGGCTGCTGCTTTGCTGTTCCCAGGGTGGCCCCACTGGCCAGTTCCAAGCACCCTGTAGGCTGGATTCGGCCTGCGGGCCTTGAGTTTGACGCCCCTGCTTTAAGGTAACTCTTCACAGAAAGAGTGGTTTTTATTTGTTTTTAATCCTGTCAAATGAAGCTGTGCATCCCACTTAGTACAAGGAAAGGGCAAGACTGGGAGAAGAACTAAGCATCCTCTGAGATACAGTAATCTCAGTCTGAATGGAGCCACAAACGCTTGTCCCAAAACAAAGATCTTGAATAAGATTCCCAGGATTTTCCAGACATTGCCACCAAATTATAATTTTTAATATGCCAGAAAGCAAATATTGAAGCCATGAAGAATAATTATATTCACTGTCCTTAACTAGAGTCAACTGCACCCTTCATGCCTAGATTTGATCCTTTTCTTACAAGTTACTGTCATTGGCTGACAACTCTCTTGTTGAATGCTAAACTATGTTAAGTGAATTCTTTCTCTGCTAAAAATCTGCACTTAAGAAGTCGCAGTGATTTTAGCTCCATTACAAATAACAAAATTGAGCATTTGGCCTCTGAGCTGATTTTATATTTTTACTTGTGTTATCCCGCAACAATAAATCACACCAAATAAAATAAAGATAAAAATTATCTGAGAGATTCATTGAGACTTTCTTTTGCATTTTTTTTACCAAAATTGTATATTTGCATTTATTAGAACCATCTCTCTTACACACACATGAATGCAGCTTTTAGTGGGTAGATACCTCCTGCTAGTATAAATCATTATTCAGTTTTATTATTGTTATTTAATTTTAATTTTGTACATGAACAAAAATAAGTGTCTAGATATTCTCTTAATGCTAGAAGAGCTAGATATTGAATGAAATAGAGTCTTAAGTTCTTCATCGTTTTAAAGTTGTTCATCGTTTTATAAATTGTATTTGTTTCTTATTTTGAAGGTTTCCTAGATTGGGTGCCTAAGAAAATGCAAAGGGTGGGTTGTGTTGAGCTGCTGAATACAATCCAGAGACGAATACAACCACGACTTCATGTTTTTGGACACATTCATGAAGGTCAGGAATTGTATGTGTGTGTGTATTACTTTCATGATAAAAAAATAAAAATTGAGTCATACGAAGTTGTTGATATGTTAACTGTAGTAGGTAAGAGATATGCTGATTAATTGCACTTCCATCACCTCTGCTTTTGGCTATAAAAACTTCTGTTGCATTGGATAAGCTTAAAAATCAGTCTTTACACAGCAAGGACCAAGAGTGAGTAATTGTGTCCATAGAGGAGGACAAAAAAGTCTATAAGGCAACTGTATAATCATGGCCACTATGCTGGCTTTTTCCCCCACGCATATAGTCCATCCTACAGATGCCCTTGAAGGACCTACTTTTTACCAACTAGTAATGCAAAGTCTAGCCGGATCTAGACTGGTAAATATATAACTAGTCCTCGACTTACAACAGTTTAGGGACTGTTCAAAGTTATAGCAGCACTGAAAAAAGTGACTTATGATCATTATTCAAGTTACGACCTTTCTAGCATCCAACGTGATCAAAGTTCATATGTTTGGCAACTGGTTCATATTTATGACTGTTGCTGTGTCTCAAGATCATGTGATCACTTTTTGCAACCTTCTGACCAGTCAGTGGGGAAGCCAGATTCCCTTAACAAACGGGTCACTAACTTATCAACTGCAGTGATTCACAATTGGGCTCAATTGTGGTCATAAGCTGAGGACTACCTGCATAGTGTTTGCTCAGGCACTATGTTGGAGCTCATTCCACTAAGCTGGAATGCTTTTTCATACCAGCATGTATTAAGTAATAAACACAGTAAAGGGAACATGAATATATTTACAGCAGGTGATAGTAATTAAAATAACAGAGTAGATTTTTACCTTGGATTTCTCAAGTTATTCAAAATGGTGATGTAAAAAAACTAAGTGCTAGAATGTTCCATCATGGCATGGCTGCTGCTGATATCTGTTACTATAACTAAAGAGACAAAAGCAAGTGTTCGTTTCCTGAATTTCCAGGAGAAATAATTACTGTACCACCAGTCTATTTTCATCTTATTGTTTGTGAAAACATCCCTCTTTAACATTCTTCCTAGTGTGACAGAATTCTATTACTTTCAGTAAAAAAGCTGTTCTTCATTATCTTCTCTGCAAACTGCTTTATTTTTCGGCATACATTTATTACATCTACATTATTATCTCTGTATCTGGGGATTTTTCATACGAATATGAAAAAAGTGCTAGAAAGATTTTCTGCAACATTTTTTTGCTAGAATTTGATATATTTTTCAAAGATAATGGGGGAAGAGTAATTTTCTGAAACTTTGGATCTTCCAGAACCATGATTAGCATCTTATGCCACATATTTTTGTTTTCTGTATTTTGCTTCTCTGTAAAATAAATTTCCTTCAGCCTTTACTTTTGATTTGCTCCATGGAAATGTCTCCATAATTTGCACTTTGTCAAATTCTGTAGCGTATGGAACCTGCTGCAATTAATAGGTTGTTTTCAAACTCCGTATATGAAGAGTAGCAACAAAGCCAACTTATAAAGGAGACAGGGGTCATTGTGACATTCAGTTATATAGAAGTAACAGATGTTCAACCTCTGAATGCTATTTAAAAGCTCTTAATGTTGAAAATATCTTTATAGGGGTAAAGGGAAAGAAACAGGAGCAAGAAAATGGTAATGCCTTGATAGTTGGCATGCTTTTTCCTTTCTTCTTCTTAACTCACTCTGGATGTACATTCAATTTGGCTTCAGAATATCTCAAAGGAATCCAAATTCGATGGAGACCTTTAGATCCAACATGCAAAGACCCTTCTTCCATGAACTGAGACTTAATATCCATTCATTTGAATGATGGATTCATAAGAAGAGTTCCATTTTCTTCCTGAAGAACCAAATAGAATCCTGCATTCAGTTGGAGAGGCCTAATCTAAATTCAGGTTTAATGTTAAAGTTTTAGAGACAGAGAATTCAATTGCAGAGAGGCCCTAAATTTTACATGGAATTATTTAAATTGTAGGGATTTGAAACTATTCTTCCAAAAAGAGGACACCAAGTGTTGTTTGCTTGGATTCAAGAAGGCATTCAAGTTTAGTGCTGTGATTTATTGATGTTCAATGGGATGGATAAGAATTTCTATATGGCCAAACCTTGGTGTATGATAACAGAAATCGTGTACTGAAGACAAGCTTATTTATAACAATGTTTTTAATTTTTTTAGGTTATGGTGTTATGGCTGATGGAACAACTACCTATGTGAATGCTTCTGTCTGTACTATGAATTACCAGCCATTGAATCCACCTATAGTAATTGATTTACCTACTCCAAGAAACACATAATTGTGCCAGAATGGAAATATGTAATTGATGCCAACATTAGAGCCAAGTAACCATGAAAATGTGGCATTATTTTTATTGTTCTTTATAGACAATGTGGAAAGATAGAAATGGACAAGTAACAAAGGCATTTGGCATCACAACCTTTTGAAAATGTATTCTTGGATTTAGCATTTCATTGTTTTAAAAAAATTGTTAATATGAACAAGGAAACAATGTGCATTATAGACATTGGTGCATTTTGTATATTCCATATGCTGTATTGAATTTATGAAAGGAATGTTTCTTCAGCAACAGGATTTGTTATCAATGCTTGCAGTTTTATATGTGTGTTCAGTAACAGCCTTCTTCATTTATATATGGAATAATCACATTGAGAGTCAAAATTTGTAATTGTGTAAAATACGCTTTCTTTAAACAGTATCTCCATCTAATCACCAAAAGAATAATAATCTGATTCGACATTATTTTCAAATCTATACACATTCTTTCAGTTTTACAGTATAGAGAAAAAAACCCTCTTGTTTGCAACAGGGAATGAACTTGAAAAGAAAAAATGTTATAATATGAATTACTGAATTGCTGTGCACAACAGAAACATTTTAAGAATGAAGTGGTTTAAAATCAGATGAAAACTCAGGAATTAGTTTCCCTCCCAATAAGTAAGATATTCTGCTACTTTTAAATCTTATCTACTAACTTTTAGGTTGTGTAATCTTAGGACTGATAGCAGTGGCCTCATTTGGATTCTTCTTGAACAATGATGTGGAAGCATCAGGTAGAATCCACAGTTACCTAAAGCCAATTAAGCAGATTGTCAGGTCCTATTGTTGCTTTAATTTGGCCATAGCAGTGATCCTGGATAAGATCTATCTGTATGATCACTAAGACTGAAAGCCAGTTTGGCCTAGTGATGAAGGCACCAAGCTCAAAACAAGGAGATTGTGAGATTTAGTCCCATCTTAGACATGAAAACTGGCTGGATGACTTCGAGCCAGTTAGTCTCTCTCAATCCAAGTTACCTCACAAGATTGTTATTGTGTGGAAAATAGGAGTTGAGGAAGGAGTAATAAATATGTTCACTGCCTTGAGTTATTTATAAAAAAATAATAATGGCAAGATTTAAAAAATCAGCACTGAATAGATAGCACATAATTGATAAAACAGTCATAGCAATACTAACATGAAGCACTAAAAATCACTTCAAAGTAATCACTAGCATAGAAGAAATTCAGCACAGTTGCTGTTCTGTAAAAAAGAATACAGAGGTTTCCAGATATGGAAAGCAGCATTTCCATATTGAAGATTGATTGAAGATTGTTTCACAGGCCAAGCCCAGGAAAAGTGATAAATGCTATATACATATCTGTTCCTCACTATGTCACAACTGAACAGGAAGGGGGTTAAACCTT